>NC_043974.1:33991828-34106991 GCF_902148855.1 Sphaeramia orbicularis | reverse complement strand
ACGCTGGCCCCGGTCCATCCGCCCAATCACCATTCCATCATATTTCATTGACAGGAAGTCTGGACCTGCTGAAGAGGCACTTCCCTCCTTATTCTCGATCTGACATTGGGACGACAACAACTCTTTTCCACGGAGCGTGGCTCCATAATCCATACTGACCTTCGCTGGCTGCAATTCAGCTTTATTTTTAGTCAGGCTGAAGAGGAGAAACCTAAGCATGTGTTGTTGCAGCAGAAAGCACTGAAACAGTTTTCCCATTAGTGCCACTTAGACTGCGATAAAAACGAAGAAATTACAGATTTTGCTCCTTGATGCAGGCTTTTCAGACTTTACATAACCCTGTTTCACTACAGGGTGTCCCATAAGTCTCCATACACAGGAAAAATAAACGTTTCTTGATATAAACCATTTTTTTTATATAATATGCTCTATATGACTGCCATTTTGTCAAGAACACATTTCAATGCGTGTCCTCCACTGCTGAAGAACTATAAAGAAGAAATATAAAGACATACATGTTAGAACCATATGTATTATGTCTCCTATGTATGGAGACTTATGGGACACCCTGTATGCAGATAAGAAGGAAGACAATACATACTTGAATATCTACCTTCAAATATTGACTGATTACTTTGGGCCTAAATATTTTAGAATTTAGTGTCTAATGGATTAAACGAATCAAGATGAGACTGATGTAAACGAGAATAATTAGCATTTAATGTCACAAACCCAGGATTTTACAAGTATAAATTAATTCCACCTGTGTTTATATATTTGTCACCTCTGTTATACTGTTAGCGCTGATTTAACCCATAAAGACCCAGTCCTACTTTTGTGGTAGTTTCCAAATAAATTTTTCCTCTATATTTACCCATTTTTAAGTGATTTATCACCATTTATTGTCATATTATCCTCTCGGCTAAAATTTGCTTAGAGGTCTTATTACTGTTTTTGTGCATAAGAAATCAATCTAAGTGAATTCCCAAAGGAACTCTGTGTTGCTAAATGCAAGTTATGCAAATTTACAGGATTTCAGTTCTGTTCAACATGTTGATGGTCATATGAACTATGTTTTCAGCTCAAAAATGTCCAATTTCATCACAATTAATGCTATATTTTCATGTCACAAATGGCCGAGTTATATTTGAACTGAATTTACCTGAAAAACAAATATTCTATTCTTTTAGATTCCCCAGTTTTTCTTACCAGATTCAATCCTACATATCACAAGTTGTATTTTTACAGGTTCTATATGGAGTATGGTGCTGATCCATCCTGCTTATGTTACGCCAATACATACATTAAGAATGTCACACGTCACTTTTTAAATCAACAGTTTTCTAATAAGAAGCATTTTTATAAAGAAATAACAATTCTATATTGTTATTTCCTCTTTAGTATGATGATAAACTATACAATAAATAATTATGATCCTAGTTTTTGCACAGGGATCATTAGTGTAAACGGTGACATGGCTGCAGAGCATCAGTATGATGGGATCTGGAACAACCATGTCACATCCGTCCACTGCCACATTTTGTGTTTTTGTGTCAGCTGTTATTGTTTTAGATCCACAATACTAACATTTATGAATAAGAGGAGAATTAGCAATAGTAAGTATATAAGTTTATTACTAATAAAGTACTGGTACTGACCAGAGCATCATGGGTAATGTCACGTCTGTCCACCAGCAAAAGTTTTCACATACATGTGCTATTCAAAATCCAATATTTCTGAAAATAGAGCTTCCACTGTCAAATATCAGTAGTCTGTGCACAATGGATTAGCATTATTTCAACACAGTTCTATGCATTTCTTACAACTTTTTTTTTGACAAAAATGGCCACTCATTTGACCCCCTAAGTAAATTTTAGCCGATTTATTTCCTCTTATTCCTATTAAATCAGTTTATGGCTTGTAGTTTAATTGTCTTAAAAACAAAAGGGGGGGTCATCTTGTTCTTGTCCACACTAGTCGCTTTTCCACTGACCCTCAAATTGCGTGAATACAACTTGTGCATAAAAATGTACCTAATGGAAAAATGACAATTTCGCCAAAAGTTTCATTTTTTGATTAAAAGTTTTTGCGCTGGCAAGAGGTGGTTTTTCGGGCGTAGCGCAAATGGTATATCAAACAAAATTGCAATGGAAAGACTTTTTTTCACAACTAGAGTCAGGTGAATTAAAAAACTGGATGTTGACGGACGTTACAACAAGTGAAGAAGAAGAGAACATGTCGCAGTATGTGTGGACACACCAGGAAACCAAGGTTACTATCGTTAACGAAAACGAACAAAATGACGAAAACTGGTTTTAAAGTACACTTTTTTTCTAAGTCATTTTTGCGCAATTTGAGGGTCAATGGAAAAGTGACTACTATTGGTTAATAAATCAAGTCAACTTTAAATTTATTTCGGAGTCTCTCTTCCCCAACTCCATTTTGTCATCTACATATGGTCGGCCAAAGATCGTTGGGTGAACACCAGTCCAAACTTCCTCTTCTTTACGCTGTCTGTTGAAAAAGTCTTTCTACTGAATTATATCGTCAAACTGTCCAACATGGATAAAAAAGTTGAAACCACACAACAGTTGCATCCTGTTTTTTCTCCCAGAATCTGACATTGTGCCTTCTACTTTTAATCGAAAAATGAGACTTTTGGCGAAATTGTCGTTTTTCCATTAAATAAATGTTTATGCGCAAGCTATATTGCGCAATTTGAGGTCAATGGAAAAGCGACTAATGCGACAAGAACCCTTTTTTTTTGTTTGTTTTTTTTAAGACAATCAAAATACAGGTCAAAATAAACTGATTTCATAGGAACAAGAGGAAAAATCTCCAAATAAATGTGAATCTGTAAAATTTGTCATGTTTTCAATTTGCTATGGTTTTAAAGTACACTTTTTTTTCGAAGTTCTAAGTTATATTTGCGCAATTTGAGGGTCAATGGAAAACCGACTACTATTGGTTAATAAATCAAGTCAACTTTAAATTTATTTCGGAGTCTCTCTTCCCCAACTCCATTTTGTCATCTACATATGGTCGGCCAAAGATCGTTGGGTGAACACCAGGTCCAAACTTCCTCTTCTTTTACGCTGTCTGTTGAAAAAGTCTTTCTACTGAATTATATTGTCAAACTGTCCAACCATGGATAAAAAAAAGTTGAAACCACACAACAGTTGCTTCCTATTTTTTCTCCCAGAATCTGACATTGTGCCTTCTACTTTTAATCGAACAATGAGACTTTCGGCGAAATTGTCGTTTTTCCATTAGGTAAATTTTTATGCGCAAGCTATATTTGCGCAATTTGAGGGTCAATGGAAAGCGACTAATGCGATTTTTTTTTTTTTTTTAAGACAATCAAAATACAGGTCAAAATAAATTGATTTCATAGGAACAAGAGGAAAAATCTCCAAAATAAATGTCAATCTGTAAAATTTGTCATGTTTTAATAATTTGCTATGGTTTTAAAGTACACTTTTTTTCGAAGTTCTAAGTTATATTTGCGCAATTTGAGGGTCAATGGAAAAGCGATTACTATTGGTTATTGGTTAATAAATCAAGTCAACTTTAAATTTTTTCGGAGTCTCTCTTCCCCAACTCCATTTTGTCATCTACATATGGTCGGCCAAAGATCGTTGGGTGAACACCGGTCCAAACTTCCTCTTCTTTTACGCTGTCTGTTGAAAAAGTCTTTCTACTGAATTATATCGTCAAACTGTCCAACCATGGATAAAAAAGTTGAAACCACAACAGTTGCATCCTGTTTTTTCTCCCAGAATCTGACATTGTGCCTTCTACTTTTAATCGAACAATGAGACTTTCGGCGAAATTGTCGTTTTTCCATTAGGTAAATTTTTATGCGCAAGCTATATTTGCGCAATTTGAGGGTCAATGGAAAAGCGACTAATGCGATTTTTTTTTTTTTTTTTTTAAGACAATCAAAATACAGGTCAAAATAAATTGATTTCATAGGAACAAGAGGAAAAATCTCCAAAATAAATGTCAATCTGTAAAATTTGTCATGTTTAATAATTTGCTATGGTTTTAAAGTACACTTTTTTTTCGAAGTTCTAAGTTATATTTGCGCAATTTGAGGGTCAATGGAAAAGCGATTACTATTGGTTATTGGTTAATAAATCAAGTCAACTTTAAATTTATTTCGGAGTCTCTCTTCCCCAACTCCATTTTGTCATCTACATATGGTCGGCCAAAAGATCGTTGGGTGAACACCGGTCCAAACTTCCTCTTCTTTTACGCTGTCTGTTGAAAAAGTCTTTCTACTGAATTATATCGTCAAACTGTCCAACCGTGGATAAAAAAAGTTGAAACCACACAACAGTTGCTTCCTATTTTTTCTTCCCAGAATCTGACATTGTGCCTTCTCTCTCTAATTTGCAATTTTGAAACTGATTTAAAACCAAAAACTATCCATTCCGTTCATCTGTGACAAATTCCTCCCTGTTCCAAAGAGACAGATCTGCTAATCTTCAATAATGTTCCTCCTAAATCTCCTGCGTTCACTTTAGATGACAACATGCTTAAAAAAAGGATGCAGCGTTATAGATCATGGCATGTTTTTCTTTTTTTTTTTTTTTTTTTCCCACAGTCTAATTATCACAAAGACTCCTCCGCTATTTGCATACTTTGGTTGAGCATCGGGGATTGTCTAGAGACCAGAAAGCCTGGAGCAAATTAAATGAAACTTCACACCAAAGATAATTCTGTGATTAATATTTTGGAATGTTAATAACAGAATAAGCAGGTAAAGGAGACGAATGGAACGTTACTTAAGTAGCACGAATCTATGGCGGCTGCAGTGTGTGTTTGTGTGTTTTTTATGTCGGTTTCGTTCGAGCAGCTGCACAGCTTTAAAGTCTCAGGGAGCAGAAAGTACAAAAACCAAGGAATGAAGAATGGGGAGTAAATGTTAAAATTACCATATTGATGGATGTTACAAAATAGGAGCTTCATCTTTTTCATCTGAATTTCAATGACGCATAATCATAATGGTCATTTGCTTTGCCTATTTGCATAGTTCCCAGAATTATTCAATTTTTAGGTCATTTTTACCAGCAAAGAGAAATTAAGGCAGAAACTATGTTGTTATGTGGGTCATGATTAAGTGTCACAAGCGGCTGCAGTACACCTGAAAATGCAAAAACGACTATGAAAGAATCTGCGTCACATGTTCAGGGGATGACTTTTGCAGATGACAGAGGAACAAACAGCTCAGACTTGGGGAACTAATCAGATTTCATGTCACTGAAAGCGAAATTTACTGATTATCGCTCGTGCTTTGTCTTCAAACAGTGTTAATACGTGTGGTTTTGTTTATTTAATCCAAGTGGCTATTGACACAGTACCAGGGCTGTGTACTGGCAAGAATCTGGCCTTACGATACAAATCACAAAACTTGAATCATGATATGATATATCACGATATATCATGATACTGTTAAACGGTCATTTTTTTCCCCCCAAAGAATTGAACTTTAATTATGTTTTACAGACATTACAATTAAAGATCCAGTTCTAATGTTCATATTCTATTAGTTCAGAACTAACATCATAACATTATTTTTGTGCAATCCCAACAAAGGAACTACCATCTGCCTCTCAGACAGGAAAAAGTGCTTGTAGGACGATTCAAATACCATTATTTAATTAAACAGTGTTAAATATTAATAAATTAAAAAAAACAAAAAAAAATCTGCATTTGAATAAATACCTAAAAATATCGATACAGTATTTTTAAAAATCGATACAGTGTCGTGAAATTAAATATTGCGATATATTGTAGAATCAATATTTTCTTACACCCCTACACAGTACTGTGGCACGAAATATCAGATCATCAGCGCCCTCGTTATATCATGTCTGGACTGGTGACTTGTTACATCAGCCAGTAGCATTTTATTTTCATTTATGTTTTGTTTTTTTTCAACCGGTAGCGTTTTGGACTACAATGCAGAAGACTTGGGTTCAATTCCTGGTCAAAGTAGCTCTATCTATCTATCTATCTATCTATTAGGGTGTGTGTTGGCAAGAATCTGGCGATACAATACAAATCACAATACTAGGCTCATGATATGATATATCACGATATAGTTAAAAGGCAATTTTTTGTTTGTTCATATTCTATTAGTTCATAACTAACGTCATTACATTATTTTTGTGCAATCCCAACAAAGGAGCTACCATCTGCCTCTCAGACAGTTAAATGGGCTTTTAGGATGCTTCAAATAACCATTATTTAATAAAAGTGTTAAATAATTAAATAAAATATAACAATAAAGAAAAAACAAAAATGAACCTCTGTCATATCTGCATTAAAATAAATACCTACAAAATCGATACAGTACTTTTTAATATCGATACAGTATTAGAAATGAAATATCGCGATATATTGCAGAACCAATATTTTCTAACACTCCTTCTATCTATCTATATACAGGGTGGGGAAGCAAAATTTACAATATTTTGAGGCAGGGATTGAAAGACAGTGTATGACCAGTTAGTTTATTGAAAGTCATGAGAATTATTTGCCACAAGAAAATGGACATAATAGAAAATGTTTTTATTCTATGTGTCCTCCTTCTTTCTCAATAACTGCCTTCACACGCTTCCTGAAACTTGCGCAAGTGTTCCTCAATATTCAGGTGACAACTTCTCCCATTCTTCTTTAATAGTATCTTCCAGACTTTCTGGTAATAGTTTTGCTCATAGTCATTCTCTTCTTTCCATTCTAAACAGTCTTTATGGACACTCCAACTATTTTTGAATCTCCTTTGGTGTGACGAGTGCATTCAGCAAATCACCCACTTTGACGTTTGCTTTCCTGATTACTCATATGGGCAAAAGTTTCTGAAAAGGTATGGATAATAGTGTTAGGTATGATTATGACATCAATATATGTTTGGTTTCAAAACAATTGACGTAGTGCCTGCTGAGAAAAACAACCAAATGTTCATTGTAAATTTTGCTTCCCCACCCTCTATCTACTTCTATCTATCTATCATCTATCTATCTATCTTGTAAAAAAAACAAAAACAAAAAAACACATAAAAAAAACCCGTAATGTTCCGGCAGCTGGGGTTAAAAAAAAAATGCTGTAAAAACGGAAAATAACCATCTCATAAAAATACAGTGATTTTCTTGAATTAAAATACAGTTTTTTGCCCTAACTTTACATGAGATTTTGGTTTTGTTTTTTTTTAACTTTTTAATGTTTAATAAAGAATATTTACATGTGTTAAAACAATCAAATTACCTATAAATATATAATAAATAATTTCAGTGAGACTCAGTTGTACAATCAACTGATAAAAACTGTATTTGGACAGTTTATCAGTGCTTATACATGTTATACATTCACAAAAATACATTTATTCAACATTTTTGTTGTGAAACCTCCCATAATTACGCAAGATATTTGTCAATTAACAAGAAGTCTTGTTAAGTTACAGAACAAATACTTCTTTTACGGTTAATTGTCAGTAATTTTATCTCTCTTTTTGTTTTTACAGTATTGAACTTTAAATTAACAGTTTAATCTCATAAATAGAAAAGAAATACTTGTGAAATTATGATACGTTTGCAAATGTATTCTAACTGTATTTTTCTGTGAAAAAAAAAAAAATTCTTTTAAAAAATAGAAAATTTACGGTTATTCACAGTTACAGTTTTTTTTTTTGTGTTATTTTCCATTTGACGTGTAAAATCACAGTCTGATTTTGTCATTTCATTGATATTTTCCTGTATCTTAAAAACACAAGAAAAATCTGTAAAATAAACGGTAAAAATTCTGTTAATTCTATCTATCTGTCTGTCTGTCTATCCATCTATCTATCTTTTTAAACAACACTTGTATTCCAGACCCTTTATTTGCACATGACATCCTCAAACCCATCTATTATCAGAAAACCAGACTCTTATTTGAGGAAATCTAGTCTGAATGTTGTAACACTCTCTTAAATCCTACACACTGGATCTTTCAGACGCACAAAAATGATTCCAGTAAACAGAACTCGTCCCATTCGACTGTATTTCTATCTTTCAGCTGGCTCTGAAGTGGTTATTTACATACGGATACAGAACGTATGTGTTTCATTTAACCATTATTCAACATTGTTAATGTTCATTAAAAAAAAAAGGACAAATATTTTCTGCCGGTGCTGCTTTGATTTCATTTCCATGGCCCTGTTAATGCGACAGTGTTTAGCCCCGGCTGGCACTATAGATATACTCGTCTTTGTGTTTGCATAAACTGTCCATGCATAGGCTGCAGCAGGTTCCTCGCTAAGGTCTCCATAGCAACACCTTGTCATCTGTGGTTAAGTCACTCTGTGTAGCAGGAGTGTCACAGAGAAATACAGCCTCAGTACCCATCACAAGTGACAGTGCAATTTACTATACTCCCTAATCCTGTTAGGAGCATCAACACCTGCATTATTTAAAAGAAAACAGAGAAATATATGGAACACCTTTAAAATAGTCTGTGTTGGAACTGATATTTTGGTTTAGAAGTGCATTTTCCATCTGTATGTAAACGCAGAAGCAGACTGGACTATATAGTGTTTGCTATGAGCCATTTCTCAAAAAAAAAAAAAAAAAACCTCTCTAATTTATTTGCAATTTGCCTATGGCAGCCCAGAAACTTACTTTAAATTCCAAACACTAAGTCGTGTCAACCAGTATAGATGAAATTGTTGTCATGGTCTTATATCATGGCACAGACAGCTCATCCAACACAGCAAAGTGAATCTACATAATCTATCAATATGCTGTAAAGCTTTGGGCCTTCAAGAAGACTCTCAAATCAATACCTCGCTGCAGCTATTGACAAGACTTTAAATGGTGGCTTAACACAATGTGCAAACTCTGGAAACATTTTTCACAGCTCCTCTGTACCCTGTTGCACATTTGTTTCAAAAGAAAAGGACTATTTCATCAAGAGACTGAAGCGTTTCAGGTGCACACACTGCAAAAATCTAAATCTTACCAAGTGTATTTTTCTCATTTCAAGTCCAAATATTGCATTACACTTCAAATAAGACATGATCACTAAAGCAGAGATGTCAAAATCATTTTAGTTCAGGGGCCACTTCCACCCCAATATGATCTCAAGTGGGCCAGACCAGTAAAATATGAACAGCAAATGCAGTAAAGACATTATGATAATGTTTACATCTACAACGTTTCCTTAAAAATCTGAATAACATGATCAACTTGAAATGTCTTACAAAAACAAGTACAATTTTAATAATATTCTGCCTCAGTTTCTCAGGTTATCATTTACACACGTGCATTACAACTGACATTACAATTACAAATACACAAAACATGTAGTACCAGGTATAATATTGGTAAAATTGCATTTACATCTTTTAAGACATTTCAGGTTGTTCATATTTGTTCAGGTTAGTCACATTTTTTGTAAAAGGATAGCTTGTTAATGTAAACATTTTCATTTAATTTTACTTTTTTTCATTAAAACAAAGTTAAAATTTGCAGTTGTCATTATTTACAAGTTACTATGATAATATTTTACTGATATGACCCCATTAAGATCTGTGTGTGGAACCTGAATTTAAATGATTTTCTACACCATTGATTGTTAATTTCTTCAGTGTAATTTTTGCATTTCACTAATTCATCCTACGGGCCGGATTGGACCATTTGGCGGGCCTGATTTGGCCCCCGGGCCACATGTTTGAAACCTTTGACCTAAAGAGGAACTTTTCAGTGAGATATAAGAACTTATTTTTAGACAACAGATCTGGAAAATCTTATTTCAAGAAATTTTACCAAAATCATTTTCACTCGTTTCACTGGCAGATTTTTTTTTGCTTGAATTAAGCAAAAAAAAAAAAAAATCTTTAAATGGTGGCTTAACACAATGTGCAAACTCTGGAAACATTTTTCACAGCTCCTCTATACCCTGTTGCACATTTGTTTCAAAGGAAATGGACTATTTCATCAACAGACTGAAGAGTTTGGCAGATGTTTGGGTGCACACACAGCAAAAATCTAAATCTTAACAAGTGTATTTTTCTTATTTCTAGTCAAATATCTCATCACATTTTCCCGTTTTGTGGTGTTCAGATTTTTGTTATTTAGTTAGTGTTTGTGGGTGTGGTGGTCCCGCTGCTTTTGGGGGGTTTTATTCAACATAATCAAACAATTTTATGTTAAAATGTTCAACACGTTTACTTCATCCCAATTGCAAGCAACATAAAAACATATATATTTAATATTTGGCTTTAGCCTTTGCTAGATCACATTTATAAACTAGAAAAGCACTCGGAGAGCGCAGACCTCCACCAAGGCAGACCCCCCCCCAATCACCACCAAAATGTTAACATTTGTTCCTTGTGCCAGTATCAACATTTCCTGAAAATTTCATAAAAATCCGTCCATAACTTTTTGAGTTATCTTGCTAAATAACCAACAAACAACAAACCAACAAACCCTGGCAAAAACATAACCTCCTTGGCAGAGGTAATTAAAGTGCTGCTCATTTGTAGTTTTTTTTTTATATATACAATGTAATATAACCAAGATATGTATGGAAGATGATTAGGGCCACTGGAAAAAAAATTTAAAATTAAGGTCCAATATATTTTTTTATTGTCATACTGAAAAAAAAAAAAAATCTGAATTCTGACTTTTTTCTCAGAATAAATTAGAAAAAATATTATATTAGACCTTAATTTAATGTTGTTGTTTTTTCCAGTGGCCCTAATCCTCTTCCGTAAGATATGAGAGGAAAAAATTAATTTAAAAAATATTTACTCCATTTGTCTTTTAATAAAAATGAAAACGGACCCAAACACCTTACAAGGGTTAAAATAAGACATAATCACCTAAAGAGCAACTTTTCAATGAGATTTAAGAACTTATTTTAGACAACAGATCTGGAAAACCTAATTTCAAGAAATCTTACCAAGATGATTTTCATTTGTTCTATTGGCAGTTTTTTTTTGTTTGTTTGTTTGAATTAAGCAAAAAAAAAAAAACTTGAATTAAGCCATACAAAAATAAAAATCTGCCGATGGAACAAGAAAAATCATCTTGGTAAGATTTCTTGAAATAAGATTTTCCAGATCTAGTGTCTAAAATAAGATCTTATATCTGACTGAAAAGTTACTCTTTAGGTGATTATGTCTTATTTCAAGTGTGATGAGATATTGGATTAGAAATGAGAAAAATGCACTTGGTAAGATTTGGATTTAGATTTTTGCAGTGTGTGCACCCAAACATCTGCAGAACTCTTAAGTCTCTTGATGAAATAGTCCATTCCTTTGAAACAAATGTGTAAATTGGCAGATTTTTTTGTTGAATTAAGCAAAAAAAAAAATAAAAAAAATCTTGAATTAAAAAAACAAACCAAAAAATCTGCTAATTGAACAAGAAAAAAACATCTTGGTAAGATTTCTTGATTTTTCCAGATCTATTGTCTAAAAATAAGCTATTACGTCTCACAAGTTCCTCTTTAGGTGATTAAGTCTGATTTTAAGTGTGATGAGATATTTGGACTAGAAATAAGAAAAATACACTTGGTCAGATTCAGGTTTTTGCAGTGCAAATGGAAAGTTCATCTGAATCCTATAACAGGTTGGCATAAAGACGACTGCTGAGGGAAAGAGTCAGTGGATGTAATTACACGTGCATGATACTGAACCTAGTAAGTCACCATAATTTACTGTGGCATGTGTGTATAATTGATCAAAATGAAGTGGCAGTGACAGCTGATGTAACAGCAACCCAGCCAATTGGACCCTGGCTGGATAATGATGAAAACACCCACGCCATACTAGTCTAAGATGACATTAGCCCTAAAACAAGCCTGACCAGGGCCAGGTCGGTCCAGATTTACACCTGCTTTAGAAAACAGCCTGGTTTATGTGTGAGTCTAGATTAGACACCGCTCACACTCATTCGTAAGATTCAGAAGATCTAAAAACGCAAATTGGGTCAGAGGTAGAAGGTAATTATGTGCAGCATCATTATTAACACACACCACAGTTGGTTCTTATATCTGAGAGGCAAACATGTCTCCTAGAAATGACATGTATCTCAAATTCATTTGCAAAAGGGAATGTTTAAGATGAAACATAATGCTGTTCTATCAGTATATTAGGGAAATAGAAATGTTAAAAAATAGACAGTTCATTCATAGTTTTTATGAGATTCCACTTTGTAAAACAAGGCTTTTTATGTCAGGTATGCAGGCAGGTATGTCATATTTATTTCCTTTCTAATATCAATATTGAAACTAGGGGTGTTAGAAAATATCGGTTCTGCAATATATCACGATATTTCATTTCACAATACTGCATCGATATTAAAAAGTACTGTATTGATATTTTTAGGTATTTATTGAAATGCAGATATGGTGGATTTTTATTTTTGTTTTTCATGGTTTTCTTTGTTGTTTATATCTTATTACCTTCGCCAGGAGGCATTGTGATCACTTTGCTTTGTGTTTGTTTGTTTGTTTGTTTGTTGGAGGCTTTACAGGAAAACTATTCCAACCATCTTTACCAAACTTTACCCACAGATAGGCCTAGGCCCTGGGACGACCTATTAATTTTGGGCCAAGTAGGCCAAAGTTCAAGGTCACAGCAAGGTCACAAAAGCACACATTTTCCTATCTCCCATCATTGAGCAATTTTCAAAAATTCATAAAAAAATTCAAACAACTCCGATTAGCCTCCAGTTTGATACACCCTTAACTTATAACATATCTTGTATTTAGCACAAAATTGTCCACATCCACTGTGGAATGTGGACTCTGTGGACATTTCCATTTAACATTGAAAATCCCATTAATGACAGATTTTTCAATTACATATGTTTCTATCTGGTTTATATATGTTTCTATGTGGTTTACTGCTGGTTGGCTGTTTATATATGTTTCTATGTGGTTTATATATGTTTCTATGTGGTTACCTCCACCAAGAAGGTTATGTTTTTGCCAGGGATTGTTTGTTTGTTTGTTGGTTAGTTAGCAAGATAACTCAAAAAGTTATGGACGGATTTTCAGGAAATGTTGATATTGGCACAAGGAAGAAATTAGAAAATTTTGGTGGTGATCGGGGGGGGGGGGGGGGGGGGAAATCTATCTTGGCAGAGGTCTGCGCTCTCTGAGTGCTTTTCTATTTTATTATTTAACACTGTTTTATTAAATAATGGTTATTTGAAGCATCCTAAAAGCAGTTTTTATTGTTTTTACTGAGAGTGGCAGATGTTAGTTCCTTTGGAAACTAGGAGAATTAGAAAAAAATTTGTGATACAGCATTAGATCCTGTTCTGATCAAATAAACATGTGTTT
Source organism: Sphaeramia orbicularis (assembly GCF_902148855.1). Taxonomy (NCBI): domain Eukaryota; kingdom Metazoa; phylum Chordata; class Actinopteri; order Kurtiformes; family Apogonidae; genus Sphaeramia; species Sphaeramia orbicularis. The sequence goes on along the minus strand of NC_043974.1, from coordinate 34,093,653 downwards.
AGTATTTGTGTATATTTGTGGTGTAATTCAATTCTTCCAGGAAATAACCTTTTTTAAAAAAAAAAAGAAAGAAAGAAAGAAAACAACCAAAAAATTGCCTTCTAAAATAGTATCATGATAGATCATGATATATCGTATCATGATCCTAGTATTCTGATTTGTATCATATCACCAGATTCTTGCCAATACACACCCCTAATTGATACCAGTATTGTTGTGTTGCACCGCTGCGGTAGTCAAATAATCAGGTTACAGCTCAAAATTGTACTTTGGTATCACTAAATGAATCGGAATCAATTAATACTGAATCAAATCAATATCGGATCAGATCTAAATGAATCGTGATCACTTGATTCAGAACCTTATGAACTGAAATCAAATCAATGAAGGAAATTGGCCATGATACCCAGCCCTAGTACAGTATTTTCCGGACTATAAGCTGCTACTTTTTTCTCACTCTTTGAACCCTGCAGCTTATACAACGATGCAGCTCGAGTATTATTTTTTCAGGCTACTGTCCACCAGGGGCGCTCCAGCAGGAAGCACAAAAGTGACAGACAGGTGGAAGAGGGGAAGAGGAGAAGTTTTAAGCTGAACTTTTAACAATCATTTGTGTCATGCACAAACCCTCATCATGGAAAACACGAAGAAATGCATATGATGCAGCTTTGAAGTTAAAACCAATCGATGTGTCTGTCTAAGAAGGAAATAGAGCTGCAGCACAGAAGTGCCATTGAGCAACAATGGAGGAGAGACATGGAAGGAGTGTGACGGAGCCTTTCTGAGGATGTTCAACTCCGACACTGAAGAAGACGACTGCAGTGGTTTAACGAGCAGAAGGAAGATGAAGATACAGATCAATGACTTTTCTGGGTTTTTGAACCAGCCTGTTCCTGTCGTTTTACTGCTGTGTTACAGGCACTGTTTGGAAAAAAAAAAAAGAAGGTATGGAAATAAATATTTAAATAATCTTTCTGTTTACCATCTTTCTGTGTAAATATCTCATGTTACAAGGTGGACACTGCGGCTTATAGTCAGGTGCGGCCTATATATGTACAAATATTTTTTTCTTTTAAAATTTGGTGGGTGCGGCTTATATTCAGGTGCAGCTTACATTCAGGTGCAGTTTATATTCAGGTGCGGTTTATATTCAGGTGCGGCTTACATTCAGGTGCAGCTTATTTCAGGTGCGGTTTATATTCAGGTGCGGCTTACATTCAGGTGCAGCTTATATTCAGGTGCAGCTTATATTCAGGTGCGGCTTACATTCAGGTGCGGCTTATATTCAGGTGCAGTTATATTCAGGTGCAGCTTATATTCAGGTGCGGCTTATATTCAGGTGTAGCTTATATTCAGGTGCGGCTTACATTCAGGTGCAGCTTATATTCAGGTGCGGTTTATATTCAGGTGCGGCTTACATTCAGGTGCGGCTTATATTCAGGTGCGGCTTATATTCAGGTGCGGCTTATATTCAGGTGCGGCTTACATTCAGGTGCAGCTTATATTCAGGTGCAGTTTATATTCAGGTGCGGCTTACATTCAGGTGCGGCTTATATTCAGGTGCGGCTTATATTCAGGTGCGGCTTACATTCAGGTGCGTCTTAAATTCAGGCGCGGCTTACATTCAGGTGCGGCTTATATCAGGTGCGGCTTACATTCAGGTGCGGCTTATATTCAGGTGAGCTCTATAGTATGGAAAATACGGTACTTAATATTCTGCCAATGTCAATACATGTGAGAAATTAAAACCACTATTTCTGAAATTTGTCACCTCATTATGGACCATGATAAACGCATAAAGTTGCTAAATTTTACATTATTAGCACTGTTACTGAATATGTAATCAACTGTTTGGATCATTACTACTACTCCCAAAACCAAGTTTTAGTCAAACTGCCAGCGAAAAATCCTGCTTCACCTCGTTTTCTTCCATCTTATATATATATACAGGGTGGGGAAGCAAAATTTACAATGAACATTTAGTGTTTTTTTCTCAGCAGGCACTACGTCAATGTTTTGAAACCAAACATATATTAATGTCATAATCATACCTAACACTATTATCCATACCTTTTCAGAAACTTTTGCCCATATGAGTAATCAGGAAAGCAAACGTCAAAGAGTGGTGATTTGCTGAATGCACTCGTCACACCAAAGGAGATTTCAAAAATAGTTGGAGTGTCCATAAAGACTGTTTATAATGGAAAGAAGAGAATGACTATGAGCAAACTATTACCAGAAAGTCTGGAAGATACTATTAAAGAAGAATGGGAGAAGTTGTCACCCGAATATATGAGGAACTCTTGCGCAAGTTTTAGGAAGCGTGTGAAGGCAGTTATTGAGAAAGAAGGAGGACACATAGAATAAAAACATTTTCTATTATGTACATTTTCTTGTGGCAAATAAATTCTCATGACTTTCAATAAACTAATTGGTCATACACTGTCTTTCAATCCCTGCCTCAAAATATTATCAATTTTGCTTCCCCCCCTGTATATATATTATATATATATATATAAAATGTATATAGTCCCGTCTGAGCTCAAGCAAAGATTTCAACCGACTACTCATCAAATCATGAAGGATCTGCCGTCAAAATGAAGCAAACAAATGGTTAAAGCAGTCAATTAACACTAAACAGGTTCTTTTATGAAGCAGTACTGTTTTATTAGATGATCATCACAGAGATCTCCCGACATGTTAAGAACAGTCCCATTTCAGTATTATTGCCAAAACACAGCAGCCTCTCCAGATCCATTTCACTGACAGAATGAATAGAGCAACGCAGCTTTAATTATCCTTTCCTCATCAGTTACGACTGTACCAAAGCAGTGCCATTAACAGACCTGACAGCTGTTTGTATTTCACTGGTCCTGTAAAGTCATTTATTGCGACTCCAGGAGTGTTAATAATTGATGGCAGCGTCTTCTTGATACAGTATCTTTCTCTGTCAACTTTAAGCAGAACTGTTAGGGACGACATGCAAGCAACCTACGCCTACGTTTTGTTAAGTCGTTGTTTCATGCTTTGTTGACTCATATTCCCAACAACACAGAAGCCATTTATGGGGGCAGCAAATGTCACATAAGATCAGCTGGTGACAGATTTCCAAAGGTGTAGATCTTTATGGAAGAATCCCATGCTGAAATCTGCGACTCCTGAAGTAAATCAACATGAGAGACAGCATGTACGTACATTCTGTTCATTTTTAGGTGTTTATTTATGTCTTCGCAGTATCACTTTGTGCTGGAAATGTTATATTTATGCAGTTTGATAACTAAAATATATATTTACTGGGACGCAAACTCACAGGAACACATTGAATGACTGGTAAAAGACACATTGCAATATAAAAATACTTAAAATAACTTAGAGAATTAGGGCTATTTCAACATAAAAAAAACAAATGCAAGTGGTGCCAGATACAACAAACCACGCCCCTTGCACATATTGCACACTGTAAAAAAAATCTATAATTTAACAGAATTTTTACTGTTTATTTTACAGATTTTCCTGTATTTTTAAGATACAGGAAAATATCAATGAAATGACAAAACAGACTGTGATTTTACATGTCAAATGTAAAATAACATGAAAAAACTGTAACTGTCAATAACCATAAAATGTCCATTTTTTTAAAGAATTTTTTTTTTTCACAGAAAAATACAGTTAAAATACATTTGTAAACGTATCGTAATTTCACAAATATTTCTATTCTATTTATGAGATTAAACTGTTAATTTAAAGTTTAATACTGAAAAAAAAAAAAAAAAATTAAAACCAGATAAAAATTACTGACAATCAACCGTAAAAGAAGTATTTGTTCTGTAAGTTTAACAAGACTTGTTTGTTAATTGACAAATATTATGTGTAATTACAGGAGGTTTCACAACAAAATGTTGAATAAACGTATTTTGTGAATGTATAACATGTATAAGCACTGATAAACTGTCCAAATACAGTTTTTATCAGTGGATTGTACAACTGAGTCTCACTGAAAATTATATATAGTATATATATATTCATAGGTAATTTGATTGTTTTAATACGTGTAAATATTCTTTATTAAACATTAGAAAGTCAAAAAAAATATGCAAAATCTCATGTAAAGTTAGGGCAAAAACTGTATTTTAATTATGGAAAATTACTGTATTTTTATGAGATGGTTATTTTCTGTTATTTTACAGTATTTGTTTGGCACCCCAGATGCCAGATATTACCTTTTTTAATGTTTTTGTTTTGTTTTGTTTTTTACAGTGTAGCTCATTTTGGCATCGATCCAGTTGATGTCATCATATCTATGCATGTGCTGATGTCTGTATATCAGTTGCTTCTATATATGTGCCAAGTTTGAAGTAAACTGAAACAAAATGGATGTTTTTATAGACATTTGAAATTTGCCCATTATAAGTAAATGGGAGGAAAAAAAAGATTTACAAAATTCACAAAAAATTTTAACTTTGACCAAATTTTCCCAAAATGTAATCACGTCTATTCTGGGTCACTGGCAATCTGTAAACCCAATTTGGTATGAATTGAACCAATAGTTTTGCCGCTACAGACATGTAAAATTTTGCCCATTATAAGTAAATGGTGGAAAAAAAAAGAGTTAAAAACGTCATAAAAGAAATTTTAACTTTAGCCTACTTTTCTTAAAATGCAATGACATGTATTCTGGGTCTCTAACAATCTATAAACCCAATATGATATGAATTCAACCAATAGTTTTGCTGCTAGAGTGTTAACAAACAAAGAAACAAAGAAACAAACAAACCCAACCAAAAACAATACCCTTGCCTCCCCTTTGGGGGGTAACAATAGTTAGAGCAAATATGTCTGACTTCTTTCTAGATGATTATTTAACTTGTCATTTATTCCAGAACCAGCTGAAAGCTGAAAACAGCCACAAAAGGTATAAAAGTAAAAGGATATATAGAAAAATATCTATATAGAAATAACAACGTTATAATAGTATATACATACTTGTATAAAACCTAAAAACGACCAACAAGTCCAATGACATCTGCAAACTCTATGTGCACTACAGTCTTCAACACATTTGTATCCACCTTACTAATAATTTAAAATGAAACTAACATACAACTGTGTGTTGATCTTGGCGTCATGCATCACAATAAGCGTCCGTGTGAAACACAACAGTGGAACCAATGTTTAACGACAGCAAAATCAGTAAAATGATCAATTCAGGAAAATTGTTTTGAATATTTTTTTTAATTCAAGTCGATTAATAAATTAATCACTTCTGCTCTATAGAACATGTTTATATTGGCAATGATTTACTGTAGAAACTTGAATGTATTTAATACAAAATGGTGACTGGACCAACAGTGATTTGGTGGAAATGGAAACGTTCACAGAATATGGGGCCAAACACCATGTGGACATTTGACTTGAACCTCCTCAGACCCAGCTGCGGGTTTTCTGTCCACATTTGTGGGCAAGAGTTTCACAACTTTATCCGAAAAAAAAAGAATAGAAAACTGTCCACCACAATGGACATTCCATAAAAAATGTAAAAACTGCAGCTGAAAAAACTGTTGCATCATGAGGTTTCCAATATAGGCGCTTATTTAATAAAAACAGAAAACGCTTGTACTTGGCTGACATTTCCTGGGTCTTAGGAGGTTATACAGTATGTAATGTAGGACGCCAGTGCAGCAGATGGTCTATGGTTGACTGGGTCGAGTTCTCAGAACAAGAACATTTCACTTTATGAACTTTCTTTCTTCAGAAAACATTAAACTGTGTGAGGAGTTTAGATTTAACACTGTAAAACCTGAGCTATCAAAAAACCAGCCACAACACCCATTTTTGGAATTGAGATTTTCTTAGACCTTTTAACAAAACATTTTGCCCTATCATTTTGTTTTATGATATATTTTGTATCACATTTGATACATTGGGTGTTTTTATAAAGTATCTTACATACCTGCAGTACCAAATTTGATACACACGTTTTTAACACAATTTAACTGTACAATAAAGAATCAATTCTCAAGTAACAAAGTATTGTTTCAGTACATGAAATACTTATTTTTAAAAAAGAATTAATAACAATAAAAATCTTCTTCTTGAAAATTACCAAAGACTTTCCAGCAAAAAGTGTATGGATGATTTAACGATAGCGGCCATATTAGAAAAGGGAAAAAAAAAAAAAAAAAACTCCCATTGGCTGCACTGGGATCATAATCCACCAGGGGGCAGAAAACACATATTGGTTCAAATTAGGGATGTAACGATTACTGGTATAACGATAAACCGCGGTAAAATTGCAGACGGTTAGTATTACTGTTTAAATTCTAATTATCATGATAACCGTGTTTGACTACTGCATTTTTCTGGAGAAAACACCTATGTAAAGATCTGCTTTTATGTCAAATATTTACAGTATGTTTTAATTTATTACAATTTTAATTTTACATACCTAATATTTGGAACCAATATCACTTTTAAAGTCTTTGAAAAGGTTCATGAAGCATCTTTGTGTTATTTATGCAATAAATTACATACATTTTTCAAATCGGATTTTATTTTTTTTTGTGTGTGTTTTTGTCCTTTTATGTTTTTATAGTAGGTTCAAGTGAAAAAAATAATAGGCAGATGATATAAATGAAGTTGTGCTGAAAAAAAAAGACACCAAACATGGGTATAGTAAACATTTCTGTGTAGTATATAAAGGCAAAATCAAAAGTACTTAAAAACAGCTAAAATAGGCTCAGACCACTAAGGGTTAATATTTGAATGTTTCTGCAACAGAAGGTACATTGTGCTTATTATTTTTTATTTATTATTTATTTATTCAAAATACAACTTGGTTAAATTATTTCAGTGTGTGTATTAGCACTTTTTGAACATTTTGAGCACAATTTCAACGATACCGTGATAATAATGATAACCGTGATCATTTTGGTAACAATAACCGTGATATGAAATTTTCATATCGTTACATCCCTAGTTCAAATAGAACAGGTTTTAAGGCAAGTATTGATATTGTTGATAACATAGAGATCTCAGAACCTGGTGTAGCAAATATGATACAAATGGTTTTATAGGGTTAACACACACTCAGCCACTGTTTCGAAGCCAAATAGACCAGAGGATGAAGAAAAAAAAAACAGAGGAAATGCATTTTCACTGTTCCGAAACTATGAATATTGGGTATAGATTTAAAATCCGAAGTTGTCATTGGGTCGGACAAATGCATGCGTTCTAAACATTGAGGAAAATAAGTGAAATCTACACCAATGACTATAAAACACTAGACTGCTGTGTTTGTTTACCCAAAAGGTCTAATTATGGTCGACTCTTCCACCCAGACACTTCCATCTGTTGTTTCATTTGGACTTTTCTTAACCTGTTATGTTGTGCATCCCAGAATCCACAGAGCACAAACTATAAAGAACGTCATGGACCAACATGAAAGGTGTGGGGTGAGGAGGGGTCTATGGATGTGGAACGCCGTCTCACATGGTGGGAGCCTCGAGGTATTCCGCTCTGCACTTAAAACGACTGAAAACTGACGACTTTTCCCCTTTCTGCCTGTGATGTGCAACTTGCGAGCTTCTAAGCGCCGGCAGTTTAGGAGCGTTGACGGGAAGCCCATGGATTCCTGTTGAACTCGTAACAGTAAAGGCGGAGCTGAAGTGCTGGGGGAATATAGGCTAAGTGGGCTGTGAAGGGTTGGAACACTTGGAAGTCGGATCTGGCAGGTTGACGCTGCTATTTACATATGTGGATGGTTCTAAATGTGTGAAAGATGGAGTCAGTCAGAGTACCACAGTCAGTTATACTCAACTGATTAAACACTAGGAGGAAAAGTCTGGTGTCAGATACTGAGAAGCCCATTATAAGTGCAAATATCTGCATCAGATACCATAAAGCACCTCTTTACATTCAACTGCTAAATATTAACAAAGGTAAGGTAAGGTAAGGCACGGTAAGGTAAGGCACAGTAAGGTAAAGTAAGGTAAGGTAAGGTAAGATAAGGTAAGGTAAGGTAAGGTATTTATAATAAGAAATGGAAGGTAAGGTAAGGTAAAGAAGGTAATATAAGGTAAGGTAAGGTATGGTAGGGTAAGGAAGGCAAGATAAGGTAAGGTAAGGAAGGTAATATAAGGTAAGGTAAGGTAGGTATGGTATGGTATGGTATGGTATGGTATGGTATGGTATGGTATGGTATGGTATGGTATGGTATGGTATGGTAAGGTAAGAAATGAAGGTAAGGTAAGGAAGGTAAGATAAGGTAAGGCATGGTATGGTAAGAAATGGAAGGTAAGGTAAGGTAAGGAAGGTAAGATAAGGTAAGATATGGTATGGTAAGAAACGGAAGGTAAGGTAAGGTAAGGTAAGATAAGATAAGGTAAGGTAAGGTAGGGCAAGGTAAGGTAGGTATGGAATGGAATGGTAAGATAAGGTAAGGAAGGTGAGATAAGGTAAGGTAAGGTATGTATGGTATGGTAAGAAATGGAAGGTAAGGTAAGGTAAGGAAGGTAAGAAACGGAAGGTAAGGTAAGGTAAGGTAAAGTAAGGAAGGTAAGATAAGGTAAGATATGGTATGGTAGGGTAAGGAAGGCAAGATAAGGTAAGGTATGATATGATAAGAAACAGAAGGTAAGGTAAGATAAGGTAAGGTAAGGTAGGTATGGAATGGTAAGGTAAGATATGGTAAGGAAGGTGAGATAAGGTAAGGTAAGGTAATATAAAGTAAGATAGGTAAGGTAAGGTAAGGTATGTTATGGTAAGATAATAAGATAAGATATAAGATAAGATAAGATAATATAAGATAAGATAAGATAAGATAATAAGATAAGATAAGATAAGATAAGATAAGATCAGATCAGGTACGGTAAGGTAATTGTAAGGTAAGGTAAGGTACGACTTTATAATTCCACCATGGGATAATTACACAGTTGACAACAGCAAACACAAAAATAAAGTGCAGGGAAGGCAGAAAACAGAAAATATACACTAGTGAAACAGAATTTAACCCTTTCATGCATGAATTATGAGAACCTTAATCAAGATTTTTTCCTGAGTGTTTTTATTACTCTTTAGGCATGAAAAAAATAATGTGATTGAAATTTTTGTTTTTTATCAATCTATTTTTCATGGAGTTACAAAAATGTCCACTCAGCTGGACACCATGTGTTTAATTTTTGAAGCAAAAAAAACATGCATTTACTGTCATACTGTGTGAAACGATGAAATAAATGTTTTTTTAATGTTGCTAATCTGATGTTTTCTCACATTTTAACATACTATAATAGTAGTTATTACTCACTCAAATAATACAAAAACAACAAAACACAACAACTTAAAAAACAAACAAACTGTTAATTACAGTCTAATAATAACAACTGGCAATTGATTTACACTCAAATATGTTGCTGCATATCAGGTTTATCAAGAACAGGAATGTTACAGTCACAGTAGGAATTGCAGTGTATTATGGGATGGTGCATAAGTGTCCACTGTGTTGGTTGATATGCAAGTAAAACAACAAATCCATGAATATACAAAAGAACAGCTGTAGAATTACTGTCCACTGGAGTGAACACTGTGCATGAAAGGGTTAAAGAGAAAATAGACATCTACTATTTCTACAAGTCTTTACATAAATTCAGATTTAAATTTAAACATTATAAACATAAAACAATGTATTTGAAGATGCAACTAATAATAACAATATAACTCCTACAACAATAGCTAATATAGAGCTAATACGTTGCTAGAATGAAAGTGAATAAAAAGTAGATCCTGGTGAATATGTGCATCAAAGATTTACAAGATGAAACGACTCATTTTTCTCTCAAGTCTCTAAACCACTAAATGATTTGGAGGCTTGAGAGTGAAGTGACAAACCACAGTGGACGGGTCGTGTAATCTAGAGTATGTCTTCTGCTTCAAACCGCCTGAAGCCACCGCTGTGATCACGGGCTGATCCGGGGGGTGACTGTGCAAAACCCCCATCCCCCCATCCCCTTATCCCGGTCTCCCAGCACTACAGTCATCAAAAGGTCTGGCCTTATTCTGCCACTTACTGGAAACCTCTTAATTGATGGATGAGGGCGTTATGGGAATTGGCAGGAGTCTTTCTGCTTCAGATGTATCCGCCACTTGGCTGTCGGAGTAAAAAACGATAAACGACAACTTTCTTTTGGAGCCCGAACAGGGACGGGGGTGTACTGGGCTGGCGGTGCCACATCGGCGGGGGGCAAAATAGCGAAGGGCGGATGATTGATAGGGACTTAAAATGGAAGAGGGACGCCCACTACTATCTTCCTTCCTTCCTTCTCCGAACCTAAAGTCGTAAAGTCCATCATTTGCGGCGTCTGGAATCAGGATGGGTTTAATGAAAAAGGACTGAGCTCTTTTCCTTTTTTCTTCACTGGGTTTTCTCTTCTGTTCTTCCTCGTTACTCACATCCAAATGCTTCCTGAGTAGACGATTTCTCTATTGACAAAGCGAACTAATGAAATGTCACCTCCGACAGCTGGACGACACCACCGCGCCACAACTTTTTTTTTTTTTTCACTTTACTTGAAATTCCCTTCCTGCTTTTTCTTCTCCAGAGATTTCTTTACCCACACCATTTCACCTATACTCTGGTTCCGTCGAAAAATATCACAGTGTATGACAAGCACACAAAGCCAAATTAGCATTCAGTCATCGAAATATCACTAGCTTAAGGAAGTTTAGTGCATCAGAAAAAAGGTTAATTACAGTTCTTCGGTTCAGTATGTGAGGTATGAACTGAAATATTAACCATGACTTTCCTTACAGCCAACACTGATATTTCGAGTGTTTTGTAGAATCAGAGAACACTGTGTTCCCACAAAGTTAGAAACAATGAAGTCGAATTTTCCACCAGGACACAGTGAACAAGTTATTTAACTTTTTTCACTCATGTAACACTGGCAAATACTGGAAACCTGTCCAAAATGCAATGTCAGCTGGAAAGGAAACATCAAAAAAAGTAGGACCGCTAGCTCAACAGCATGTTCTATCAAGAATCAATATAGGCTGAATTTGCGAGGTTGTCAGGTTTTACTCTTTCGCCTGAAATTGCTAGTATTTGATAGAAATAAAAATAAAAACTTACTAATAAAAAAATATATGGTGAGTTGACAGAGACAATCACAGTCAATAGGCCGGTTCGCACCAAAAGGCCCAGGACTTTATTACCAGGAACTTATTTACCAGGAACTTTTTGGGGTAAAGAGTTCCTGGTAACTGCGTTTCCACCGCACCCGAAAGTTCAGGGTAATTTTTTCAAATCAGGTTGATGATGTATGAGGAGCAGTAATAGAAACTGTAGTCCAGTTCATGTACATTCACAAACTAACCTCTAGCACAATAAAATGACGCAGTACTTCAAGTGGACAGTTTGGATTTAACATTTTACTGGTTGTTAAATCACTTAATCCATCTGGAATACATTAAAAATGAAGTTAACCATCATTACATATCCTTAATTTGTATTTAAAAATGGTAGAACATGTATTTTCAACTTCTCATTCCTTAAACTAAATCACATCGAACTTTATGTGTGATAGATAGTTCTATTGATTTACAGATTTAGTCCAGGTTCAATCCTGAAGTCAGACACATTTACTCAAATGCCTGCATTTAATTCAACTGCATATTACTGATAAAAGTACTTATACTCATATTTTGATTGTAAATGAACAGACAGTATTAGGTTAGATTTTTTTTTTTTTTTTTAAATTGAAACAAAACAGAGGTGCCTTGAATTAAAAGGGAAATAAACACGTGTGAGAGGTTCAGGATTTTGGACCAGGGTCTGGTCCAGCTGGTCCTGGACAGCCAGTCTGGAACTCCATGGTCCCGGTCCCTTTTTCGCTTTCCTACAGGAAAAGTAATAAAAATGCTAAAATGAATAACAGAACACATGATGACAGATTCCTACCAGTGTGATGTGACATGTTAAATCTCTTACCGGTCTGTTGTAAACAGCAGTAGATGATGGACCAGGACACAAATGAGCCACGGGTTCAGAAAAAGAGGCGAGTCCATCCAGTCCATTTCAGGTGGAAATCACAAACATACAGAATAAATCAGTGTTCAGCTCACGGCAACAACACAAATATATCCAGTTCTCATATTTAGGTTTAACTCAGACTGTTGACAGTTAGCATAGCATTAGTATTAGGTTAACCGGACTTCACTGTTGTCTAAACAGCTGATGCCGCTGACTACTGTTACAGCATGGAACCAACTAACAGGGAATATTTCTGATATACATACCATTGGTTTGTTCGACAGTCGGATCAACTGCAATCGTTGTGCTCCTTTAGGTTCTTTTAATCCAGCATACATTTCTTGTTCTTTTCTCGTATTTCTTTAGGCTTGTGTATTATATTTGGCTCTGAGCTTTTACTCGTTCGTTTTGTGTCAGCAATTCAGATTCCGTCTGAATTTCCTCGTCGTCCGTCCACTTGTTGTAGCTTCTCTTTTGGTCCATTTTCCGAATCATCAAAACAAAGCTTGTGGAAATTAAATGAGTTAAATATTGGTGGTGAACAGAATGCGGAAACGCTGTGAGTCTAGTCCTCCACTCAGTGTTCTCCAGCACACAGCCCCGCCCCTTAAAGTTCCTGATAATCTGGAAAGTACTACCTCTGTACCAGGAACTTCTTCGGGGTAAATTCGGGGCCGGGGGAGGGTCAGTTACCAGGGTAATTTTCGGTGGAAACACACCAGGAACTTTGAAAGTTCAGGGTAATACAGAAGTTCCTGCAAAAGTTCCTGCGTTGGGAAAGGGCCTCATAGCAGACATGACAAACTGAATCTGAAACTGAAGCACTGCGGTTCTGTTTATCTGTCAAATGTTCATTGTGGTCAGTTTCAGATGCTGCAGCTCTTTCATAATTCATAGTTTGAGTTCGTGTTTGTTCAGTATTAATTGTCAGCCTTGTAAATCCAAGCTGGACTGACTGTACATATACTGACCAAGGAAAATCAAATTCTCACTTTGTGCAGTAATCTACACCTGGCTTTTCTGCCTCTGTCCATAATAATATACATTATATACTAAATGTTGTCTAAAATTAAACTTTATTTGCAACATACTATAGCAAACTATTGCATGATCAAAAACAAATTAATTTTAGCAAAAAAAAAGTCTCTATTTTGAAATTTGTGATGTTAAAATGGGGTCACAAGCCAAAAAAGGTTGGGAGCCACTGCTTTATTCTTCTGTGAATTTCATAAATTCATCCAAGGGGCCGCATTGGACCCTTAGGCGGCCTTTTTTACGCCCACAGACCGTATGTTTGACACCCCCAGTTTCGTGCCTGGTGTGGACGTCCCTTTAACCTTCAGTAACTGTTCTAAATCATAAAGCAGAAATTTTAAAACTACCCTTGGAACATTTTGTACATGTATTACAGCTATCAGTGTTCACGGGCAACTCTGCAGGTGTGGAGCGACAGGATATCAACGTATGCAAACCCCCACCGACGCTCCCAAAACCACCTGCCTCCCACCTCCGCAGCCTCCAAAAAATACAACTGTATAAATCCCCTCTCAGCTCTGCTTCCTACAACTGCCTAAACTCCTCAGATAGGCAGAAATCGGAGGGAAATCCATAATTCAAGATGCCTCCCTCTATGTCTAGCCCACCTGTTCATCGAAATCTAGACACACCACTGCATCGGTCCACAGCATGAGTCGCTTCCTCTCAGTCCGCTCAGAGCATTCGGCAAAGAAAACAGCATGACTGAGTGACACTCGAGAATTGCCTTGCATTGCATGCTGCGCTGCATCTCAAGGTGAAGATGGAAGTTGTATTTTTTAAGCATAAATTCCGTTTAAAGGAAGGCGGCAGTGGATAGACGCTGAATTTATTCGGTAATAGCCGCAAAACTGTGGCCGAAATCGATTACTTTGTAGCAGGAAAAGCTGTGATTTTTGTAGCATTTTAAATAAAGGTTTTCTTCTACTTGTCTCAAGAGTGAAATCGCTTGTGCACTTCATTGAGTCTTAATCTGAATTGCCAATTGATGCCGTTTTAAGAGGTATTAAATGACCCTGCTGAAATTTTAAGGGATCAGCTGAGGGGTAAATTAGCATGATTTACAATGGTCTTTTCCAAGGTTTCCCCTTAAATTCTTTATAATTAACCCCAGAAAAAGGAGTTTTAATTGCAAAATACTGCTCATCGGGCTTCAAAAACTCTAGTGCATTATGCCGTGTAATGTGATGTTAAATGCACAGTATTTTTATTAACCCTTTTAAGACAACTGTGTCTCCGGCGTGACATTTCTTTTCTAACACACCACTGTGTAACTCCTGAACCTTTCGCCCTATTGACAAAAATCAAAGTGCATCTGAAAGCTGAGATAGGGTTCTTTCTATTGTTATATAAGACATTAGGGTAGACGCCTGCCTTGACTGAGGGGGAGGGGTGGAATTGGGTAAAGCAGAGAGCAGCAGAATGCAGTCAGTGAGAAGAGAGAGAGAGAGAGAGGGAAGATTTGTATTACGTTTAGCAGCGCTTTAGCGAGCTGTGTTTTTGTGCTGAATTCTTGTAAATAACTGTACACAAGAGTCATAGCACTATTTTGGTCTGTTCTACTAGTACAGGGGTTGGACAAAATAATGGAAACACCTTCACCTCAAGATGATAATGCCCCAACCATACAGCTAGAATTGTTAAAGATGGCATGAGGAACATTCTAATGAAGTTGAGCATCTCGTATGGCCGGCACAGTCCCCAGACCTCAACATTATTGAGCATTTATGGTCAGTTTTAGAGATTCAAGTAAGACGTCGATTTCCACCGCCATCGTCTCTAAAAGAGTTGGAGGGTATTCTAACTGAAGAATGGCTTAAAATTCATTTGGAAACAATTCACAAGTTGTATGAATCAATACCTCGGAGAATTGAGGCTGTAATTGCCGCAAAAGGCGGACCTACACCATATTAAATTATATTTTGTTGATTTTTTAAGGTGTTTCCATTATTTTGTCCAACCCCTGTATGTTTTGAAAAATTTTTGTCTAGTTTTGCTAGGTTTTTTCCCCACCTTATATTCACAGTTTTTTTTCTGCATTTTCCAGTTAGTTTAGTTCATTGATATATTGATAATAGTTCGCTGAATAAATATTTGTTGTTATATTTATTGTTATTTGTGTCCTAAGCATTCATTACTATATAATGCACGTCCTGTGTCCGATCGATCGATGTTGCAGCACAGGAGGGCATTTATACGGATTTTCCTCAGCCTTCACAGGCCCGATCGCCGCCAAACTCGCCAAATGAATAGAAACATTACCTGACTATCTACTAGGCACAATTTTATGTCCGTATTCAAATGTTGTGAGGTATGCTGGGCGATTTTAGCCACTCTACTTTGAATTCTTCATCCCTGCTGCCAAACTCCATTTTCGGAAGTGGTTATGCTGCCGTTCATGAAATACTATAAATTGATGGTACTGAAATAAGCAAACTGCCTACATGCATAATTGTGTCTTGAACATATTCCTTAAATAAACACTCCCAAATATTGTGAACAAATAACATCATGACAGTTTTTTACAAAATTGCTGCTCCTCTTGCTCTGTCCATTTACAATAATGTATAGGCACTTTTCACACAATGGCACCACGGGTACAATGCTGCTAGTTATATATAATAATAATAATGATTAATGGCCACATATTCAAAGTTCTTCCTGAAAAAAGTGCAAAAGAACTGGCAAAAAAAAGGACATTTTCTGACACTTTACTGCAAAAACAACATACAGAAATCTAGGTGGCCTGTTATAATGGTAGTCCTAAAAGACTTAAAAGTAATTTAAAAAAAAAAAAAAAGATGTTGTGAAATATCATGGGATCATAGGTGGTATATAACCCTAACATAACTAACACTCCCGTGAAACTTTACATACTTTCAACATCCAACTCCCGGGTTTTATTCCTCTGTTATACAGCGGATCTTACACGAAATTTTCACAACTTCTAACCTGTATCCAGTGGACACACTAATGTTGGGCCCCATGAATTTGTCATGTTTACCCCCCTTTACAGAGCCGCAGTGCATGGGGACGTTCGCGAATTCTGAGACTGCCGACAGTTCAGTTCAGGTGAACGTTAGCGCCACTAATGTAGGATATAGGTGGAAGAAAAGTGTCACAACCTGCCTGTATTTCAATTGGTTGGTTGCCCCCCCGAGGATGAAATTCATTGAGCAGAAGTAGGGATGTAAAACTAGAGCCTGACTGATTTTTAAATTACTTTTTACCTTTTTAGGACTACCACTATAACATGCCACCTAGATTTCTGTATGTTGTTTTTGCAATAAAAGTGTCAGAAAATATCCTCTTTTTTTTGCCAATTCTTTTGCACCTTTTTCAGGAAGAACTTTCAATCAATCGGCCAGCTGATTAATCGGGGCCGATTATAGTGTTTCACCGATTAAAGCTATACCGTATGATGTGGTATTTTTACACTTTTCTTTTGTCATCTTAAAATGCTCCTAATAAGCGTGTGTTAAACTAAAATGTAAAAGAAATCCGCCAGGTATTGAAACTCAAAAATGTTTAATCCTCATATATTTCTGATAAAAGTCTGACCAATCATTTATTCGGTCCGAATAAAATAATTGGCCGAACCTGGCTGAGCCTCCTGTCAATCATCCATTACGGCCGTCCAGCATCTGATCCATTATCGCCGTCTCACATCCTATACGGGTACCTCTGAATCTGACGCATTACCCGCGCTGCTTCTCCTGTCACTGACCACAGTCTTTCTAGGATGTGTATGGATAGAACTCAAATGTTCATGTGGAAGGGAAAAAAACGGATTTATGAACAGAAACAACAACTAAGGAGAAAAACAGGAGTCAGATGAATGAAGGATGGAGATAAAAGTCTGGAAGTCAGCTGTACTGGACTGAACAGGTCTGCATAAAGCTCAGCTTTTATGACGGTGGGACTCATACAGGTACATGTACATGGTGTCACACAGTGTAGGATGATGTAGGATGATAATTGTATGGACTATGAAACCTCAAATGTCCACGGAAAAATTTGCGGAGGCCGCGCGTTCACAGTGCGCGCGCCCGTTGCCTGGGCATCTCATCTCCGTGGGCAGTGAAGACACTGACCCAGTACTGCACAGACCAGACCCTTAAATACAGGGTCACTGATGGAACAGGGGCCGCGGGCCCGCGGCAGGTGGATAATGCATCTGATTACTGAGGGTGGGGTCTGCGGACACACTGAAGTGGACCGGACCTGCCCCTCCGCTTCCTCCACTCGCATCAGGTGAGAGGAGGCGAGCATCAGAGCTCAGGCAGGGGGAAGTGGGCGGGGCTTTGGAGGGAGGCGGGTTGTTCATGTTCAAACTTTTACTAAGTGCTGTGAGAAATGCCACATCGGTAGGTATAGCTTTAATCAATACTGGCCAATATGTAGCCGATGTATTAAGTTTTTTGCTGCGCAGGGATTCTGTCGTTCACTGCTCCTGTGTGTGTGTGTGTGTGCGTGTGTGTGTGTGCTGCCTGGAGAGTTTGAGGAACAGTAAAGCGAGTTAGTTTCACTTTCACTCCTGCCCGGATAATGATGCTATCACCCCCACACACACAATCACATAATCACGGAGCTTTGTGAGATAAACAAAGATTTATGCAACTGTTAATCCACCAGTCCACAATTATCTAATAAAAGATTATTATATCCTGTGTAGATCAATGTTCGTATTTCATATATTGGCCAATATAAAGGTTATTAGCCAATATCGGATATCGGCCAACATATTGGATATCAGCTTTTTTTAGCCCCCAATATCGGTATCAGCATCGGCCTCAAAAATCCCATATCGGTGGCTCTAGTAAAAACCAGAGGGAGGATTAACCCCCCCATGCCCCCAACAAATCGCACCCTGTAATACACACAAACTGTGTTTTAATGTTCCTACAAACTGAGATTTCCGCAGCTCCAGAACTTTCCTGTCAGCTCCACTCTGTAACACAGGTATAATAAATCCAACATGCACACACTCGTATTTATGTGCTGAGAAAAAATCCTCACAAAAAACCTCAGAGCAGAAGGTGAGCATAGACCTGGTCATGACTCATGAAAGGAGAGTAGTATTTTTAGCTACAGAACCGTACATGTCAACGATAATAATACTAGTAACTTCAGCTTAAGGAGTATCTTTAAAGAAACTTAATGCACAGTCAACACAGGAGAAAAACAACAGCCGTCACAGCATATGGGTTAGATTGATTACTAGTCTGAAAAGGTCAGTTTGGAGTAGAGACGTGTACTGTGCAAAGGATTCAACTGAGATTCAGGCTGAACTATTTTAGCCCCAGTCTGGATATGGACAAAAGTATTGGGACATGTTGAATTCAGGTGTTTCTTTTCTAACAGGGGTCTGCGATACAAAACAATAACGACAAATGTTATACTTTTATATTGGGATGAATATCATTGCATTGGTTAGTTTTGTTTAAATTATTATCTTTGCTTCCAAAATGCCTCAGAGATGGTTTTTACTTAATGGTTATTATCGTTTACGAAAACTAACGAAATGATGAAAACTAGAATTGAAAAAACATTTTGGTTAACAGAAATAAATAAAAACTATAATTAAAAGAAAAAACGATAACTGAAATTGTATTGCGTGCTTACAAAACTAACTAAAATGTATATAAAATTATTAATAAAATTCTCTTCGTTTCCGTCTTTGCCAATGTCAGATTGATATGAAATCGATTGATGTTGCTCGAGCAATTTTAGCTGGCAGCCCCACACGTCCTTTATGGTCCATCACTTGCTTAGATTTGGCTTCTGGTCCCCACTCTACCTGGAAACATGGAGACTAAAGTTGGGAGAAAGCAGCAGAGTCCTGTCTGGGATTTATTTGAATATGACAGCGAGGAAGATAAAAGATATTAAAAAAATGGAAACTAATACTAAAACTAAATCTAAGCATTTAGAGAAAAACAAAAATTAATAAAAACTACCAAACCTGCTCTAAAAACTAAATTAAAACTAACTGAATTAGAGAAAAAAAGTCAAAACTAAATAAAACTAAACAAGAATGAAAAATCCAAAACTATTATAACCTTGGTTCGGACTGTCCTGATCTCATGACTAAATTTGATTCGATATGATCTTCTAAAAAATGCCAGGTCGCCAGCCGATACCGATCTATGGATTGGTATCGGGACATCCCTACATGCTCTTGGATCTACTGCGGAGAGGGGCAACCAGAAGGGCAACCAGGAGGAAAGATCGGATCAGACTGGTAGAACCAAGTAGGGATGTAACGATTACCGGTATAACGTAAACCGCGGTAAAATTGCAGACGGTTAGTTACCATTTAAATCCTAATTATCATGATAACCATGTTTGATTAGCGCACATTTAGGAAAAACCCCAAAGTAAAGCATGCTTTTATGTCAAATATTTGAGTATAGTTTAATTTATTACAATTTTGATTTTCTATACCTAATATATGGAACCAGTATTCACTTTTAAAGTCTTTGAAATGGTTCGTTAAGCATCTGTGTGTTATTTATGCAATAATTACATACATTTTTCAAATCGGATTTTATTTTTTGGGGGGTTTTCTGGCATTTTATGTTGATATAGTAGGTTAAAGTGAAAAAAAATAATAGACAGATGATATAGATGAAGTTGTGCTGAAAAAAAAAAGATACCAAACATGGGTATAGTAAACATTTATTTATATAATATAAAAGGTAAAATCAAAAGGACTGAAAATAGGCTCAGACCACTGAGGGTTAATATTTGAATGTTTCTGCCGAGAGAAAGTACATTGTGCCTATTACTTTATTTATTTATTTATTTTTTAAATACAACTTGGTTATGTTATTTCAGTGTGTGTTTAACCCTTTCATACATAGTGGTCACTACGGTGGACAGTTATTCTACAGTTGTTCTCATATACTCATGGATTTTGTTCTTTTAGTTCCATATCAGCCGACACAGTGGACACTTATGTATCATCCCATACACTGACATTCAGACCATTACTGTAACTTTACTGTCCTGGATAAAACTAATCTACACTAACATGTCTGAGTGTACATGAAGTGCGTGTTATTGTTATAAGTCTGTAATTAACAGTTTTTTAAACAAAAGTTGTTGGTTTTTTTTGCATATTATCTCCATGAAGTGAGTAATGGCCGGTATTGGCGTGTTAAATGTAAGAAAACTTCAGATTAGTAGCATTAAAAATGTCTGCTAAAGGTTCATACTGTCTTCCACATATAATTATTGTAGGTAATTCATTTATCAGAAAAACTAGTAAAACAGGTAAACAAACAACTACCCTGTCTGAGAAATGAATTACCTAAAATAAGCATTAAAAAGGTTTTTATTTCATAGTTTTCACACAAAATATAAGTAAATACATGTTTCTTTGCTTCAAAAATTAAATGCATGGTGTCCAGCTGAGTGGACACTTTTGCAGCTCCATGAAAAATATGTTCATAAGAAAATTTTCTTTAGGCATGTTTTTTTCATGCCTAAAGAGGAATAAAAACACTCAGGAAAAAAAATCTTGATTTAGGGTCTCATAACTCATGCATGAAAGGGTTAAGTACTTTTTGAACATTCTGAGCACAATTTCAATAATACCGCGATAATAATGATAACCATGATAATTTTGGTCACAAAAACCATGATATGAAATTTTCCTATCGTTACATCCCTAGAACCAAGTAAGCTTTACGCACATGCTCCACGTCTTCTTCTATGTTTTTTGCCAGAGCATTACAACGCCACCTACAGGACCTGGCATTTGTGCTACTTCATTTTCAGTGGTTTCATGTGGACGCCGATATTTCCTGAAACGACCCCGTGTTTACGAAGCCCTTTTTTGAAACGACAAAGAAAAAGATCAGATAAGTAAAGATGCAGTTCCGTGTCGACACGGCCTAAGTAAAAATAACACAAGAAACCAGTTGCTGCTTATTACTAAATGTCAATGAATTGCAAATCACACCGTCCAAAAAAAAAAAAAAAAAAAAAAAAAAACTGCTCGGCAGGCGTTCAAAACTTTCCATCACGCTACACCTCGGTCTGCATCCAAATCATCTGTCAGAGAAGGTGTTTTCCTGTGACAGCTGATGGAAAACTCACGCCTAAAAATCCACCGATAATGTACCGTTAAAAACCCCGGACAGGAAGCGTCGGGGGGATGCGCCGATGCCTCCGTACCTGCAGCCACTCAAAACAATGGGCACATTTGTTGACACTGGGGCCTTATGCTTTCTATCTGCCCTGGGCTTAAATACAAATATCTGTAGCCTATCACTTTTATTTAACCTTGAGGGAAAGAGAAGCGCTGCCAAATATTGTTAAATCAGTGACTTATCCCTTTAATTTGCTCTCTATACAGCAGCAACACCGAATCCCTGAAGAAAAAGCTCAAAACTGAATTGAATTATGTCCAAATCCATTTTTACAGCAGGAATTTCCCCTATTCTCCAAGGCCTATCTTCTCTTTATCTCTTGCCGCTTTTGTGCGTAGTGTACATACAGCACTAGACGGCGAGAATAATCCAATAAATTACCGAATAACTGTGCAAATACAGGAACGAATAAATCTTCCTACACTTGTTGTTTGACCTTTCTGCCCATCTAATCACCATCCTCCTCATTTTCCTCCACGCTTTCATGTAAAATACTCCAGTCGCTCGGTGTTATTTGCATGAAGAGATGCGATATCTCCACATGACCTGGGTTACAGGGATAGGTGAGGCACTTGGTTTAATTGGAGGCGTGAAGCGGCGAGCGCCCGCAGTCATTGTGATGACAGAAGAAAATGATGCTGTCAGATTGGATTGAGGTATTTACACATCAAGACTGCATAATGTGGCGAAGACAACAGAGCGCTGTTAAATTCCACTGTTGACCTTTCAGACGTGGGCACAATTAGAAAATGGATGAAATTATGTGAGGTAGAAAAATGGAACAGAAACTCAAGCTTAAACTACGCAAGAGAAAAACAGTTAATACAAAGCTGTACAGGTGCTGTCTTTAACCCTTTATCGGGGAAGTGACTGTTTTTTGGTCATTTTCGCACAGAGTACAAGACAGTGAAGGCAACAATCTGAGGTCCAGTGTAGTCTCCAGGGTCTGTAAGGTCCACCTCTGCATGAACAGTGAGTGGACCTGCTCTGTTAGGTACCATGAAGTAATGGTACTAATGTAAGGAATGATGTTCAGAGGGAGAATGTGGATGTGGACAAGGGTCTGGATCAGCACTGAGTGGGTCTAAATGTTCGAAAAGTCATGTTCTAATGTTCTAAATACATGCATTTTTCTTGCTTTTTCTATATATATATATATATATATGCTTCTTGGATTTGTTTTACCACAATCGACAGAGTGATGCAGTCGCTGTATTGGTCGGTTGTGGTAAAGAAGGAGCTGAGCCGAGAAGCATAGCTCTCGATTTTCCGGTCAGTCTAGTTCCTACCCTCACCTATGGTCATGAGCTTTGGGTCATGACCGAAAGGACAAGATCCTGGATACAAGCGGTCGAAATGAGTTTCCTCCGTAGGGTGGCTGGGCGCACCCTTAGGGATAGGGTGAGGAGCTCAGTCACCAGGAAGGAGCTCAGAGTAGAGCCGCTGCTCCTCCACCTCAAGAGGGGCCAGCTGAGGTGGCTCGGGCATCTGTTTCAGATGCCTCCTGGACGCCTCCCTGGGGAGGTGTTCCAGGCATGTCCCACCGGGAGGAGGCCTCGGGGAAGACCCAGGAGACGTTGGAGAGACTATGTCTCTCAGCTGGCCAGGGAACGCCTCGGGGTCCCCCGGAAGAGCTGGAGGAGGAGTGTGGGGAGAGGGAAGTCTGGGCATCCCTGCTTAGACTGTTACCCCCACGACCTGGTCCTGGATAAGTGGAAGACGATGGATGGATGGATGGATGGATGGATGGATGGGTGGATGGATGGATGGGTGGAATTTTTTATTTGTTATGTAGAAAATACTTTGCGCCTTGTTTCTGATAGTTCTTTCCAATGTGCAATTACAATATTTCACTCCTGTTTTTATAGTTATTGTTTTGGATTTTAATTTTGTTATTTCTTGTGTGTATATTTGGTGTTTGTGCTGCTTTTGGAACCTCAATTTCCTGAGGACTCAGCCCAAAGGATCAATAAAGTTCTATCTAATCTATCTAATCTAATCTAACCTGATCTAATATAGGCTAATATAATCTAACCTAATCTAATTTGATCTAATCAAACCTGACTTTATGTAATAACCTAATCTAATGTAATGTAATCTGATTGATCTAATCTAATCTACTCAAACCTGATCTAATCTAGTCTAACCTACTGTAATGTAATGTAATCTGATCTGATTAATCTAACCTAATCCAATGTACCTAACCTAATATACCTAATCTAATCTAATCTACCCTGATGTAATCTAATCTAACCTAATTTAATGTAATGTAATCTAATATGATCTAATATAATCTACTCTAACATAACCTAATTTAATGTAATCAAATCTAATCTAATGCAATCTAATCTGATTTTATATAACCTACTTTTCATCTTAACTAATGTAATGTAATCTAAACTAACCTAATGAAATGTAATCTAATACGATCTAATCTAATCTAATCTAAAACAGGCCTATGACATCCATAAGTACAGGGCAGATCATCCAGAGTCTTCAACACATCGATGCCACTCTCAGTCTAAATGGAAATCAGTTTTTCTACTCATGAACAGGAACAAACAGAAACACTTTCATGCTGTCATGTTCGGTTGTTTTATTGTTTATGAAACCGCTCCTTCTCCCTTCGTTTATGGTATTTGCATTTAGTGCAAGGTACTACACGATAATAATGACATTTTTTATTGCTAAGTCTCTCAAAGTGCAGATCAAGAGGCACATCCTGGGGCTACAGAAGGATTACTCTGTAGTGACACAGCAGACGTCACATTCAGAACACAGACACCTCCAAGGATGAGATTTGCTTGATTTTTGTTCTTAGATGGAAACGTCACAAAAGAAAGGCAGCAATAAAAAAACAAACAACTCGGATACAATAAAAAAGATGTTTCTTTGCTGGGATTTGATTTCCGGAGGGAGAGAGGTGTATGTGAGGCGCCCCTCAGTGACTTTTTGACAGCTGTTTGTTTTGTAGAAGCAGCAGGTAATTATTTATTTCTCTGACAGAATGTGGATATGTAAAGCATCTTTGCTCCTTCACTCTCTGTACGGAAAATTCCTTGAGCCCTCTTTGTTATCATTGTTTGAACAACAACCAGGACGTGGTGCGCGACGCTAGCAAACAGCAACCCTTTTAAATGCATAGAATAAATGGGCTGTTGGTTATATTAACCCATGAAGACCCCAAACATCCACCAATAAATAAAAGCATCTACTGATCTAAACTGTTAAATACATGTAGATCCACTAATCCTATCAATACATGTCAATAACTGGTGTAAAATACAGTTCGTCATCTTTTCATGGTAATCAGATACGACCCATTTAGACGCTCAGAGGCTCCGTAGTTACCATGGAAACACCGTCATCTTCTGCAACATTGATTCACCAGTAAAACCCATGGAGTGGATCAATGACAGTGGATGAAAACACTGGGTTTATGTTCAGTTAATGATAAGTTTTGCAAGAAAAAAGTCATTTTTTCTTCAGTTTTTTTCTGTTTTTGATATAATAACCATCAACTGTTATCTGAACTTTAACCCTGTAAAGCCTGAACTATTAAATCATTGACAGAAAATTCCAGTTCTTTGAAACTGGAGCCTTTATTGGTCCTTTTGAACAACCAAAAAAAAAAAAAAATGTTTTCAAATATCAATTTCCATGTATGAGTTTCAATTTTGTATCATATTTGATCATCAGGTCTCAATTCTCAGATATTATTATTTTTGAACAAACAAAAACATAAAATAGCACAAACATGTTTAACAATTGGTAATTCCTTTTCAGAGTTGACAAAGTTCTTCCTCCTTCCTCATTAATGACAGTCTTGTAGTGTCACTGGAAAGGCCTCTGGTGAATGAATTCCTCCCCCTGGTGGATTATCTGTGTATTGCGTGTATCTAATTGTATACATCAGGTTTGTCAAGAAAAAAAATATTACACTGATCATGTAGAGGGCTTCAAAACTCATGTATCAAATATGATACGTTTGGTGTTGTAGGGTTAATGAACATCTACATATTCAGTAATCAGTTGAAAATAGGAAAATACCTGATTTTCACTGAAAAAATGCAAAACACAGAAGATAATATTATAACAAGTGGTGTCAGGCACAACAAACCCCGCCCTTCGCACATATTGTAGCTTATTTACATCTACTCTGGATCACTGCCAATCTATAAACCCAATCTGGTATGAATTCAACTACTAGTTTTGCTGCTACAGACATTTGAAATTTTACCCATTATAAGTAAATGGGGGAAAAATAGATTTTACAAATTCATAAAAAATTTTACTTTGACTTACTTTTCCCAAAATATAATGGCATATTCTGGGTCACTGGCAATCTATAAACCCAATTTGGTATGAATTCAATCTATAGTTTATCTTCTAGAGTGTTAACAAACAGACAAACAAACCAAACCAAAAACTATACCCCTTGCAGGATAAAAAATGCTGATAAATCACATAAAAAAGGTTAAATATAGAGAAAAATTCATTTGGGAACTGCCATAAAAGTAGCACTGGGTCTTTATAGGTTACATACAGAAACGCTTCCCTGTTAACCCTCTGGTATCCCGACCAGCAAGGCCCTTACTAAGCACCAAGTGTGCCTTTTTGGCACACTTGTGGAATGTCAAAAAATTTTTCATACAGTTAGTTTTTAATTCTTTTACACTTCTTTCTATTTCATCAACTTGAGCCGTAAATAAAAATACCAAATACTCAATAATTGTCACATTTTTTAACCCTTTAAATGCCGTGTTTGTAATGTAAACAAACCATTTTTTGGATGGAAAAACAAAAAAAAATTTTTTTTCAATATACTACATAAAAGTGGATCACATATTATTTGAATTTGCAGTCTGGCATATGTCAATGATTAACAGCATATTGGTTAATTTGCATGATTATTTTTGGCGCTAGGTCAAATGTTCAAAAATACAAGCATCTGTCACCAAGTGTGCGTAAAATGCACACCTATAAATCAAACTATTATTTTTCTGCTCTAATTTGATTTTATTTTTGTAAATCAAGGTCAGCCCTAATCATACAGATCAAATGGAAGAAATAGTGCGTTTTTGGCACACTTGGCAGACAGATGCGAGTCTTGTAATTTTCTTTGTTTACAATGTGCACATTTTAGTTGGTGGCCAGACAAAAAGAAAGATCGTGCAAAAATTAACAACTTTTGAATTCTAACCTTATTTAAATTGTGAAAATAAAATGAAGTTTTTTAACACGAAGTACAAAGTGTGCCTAAAAGGCGCACCTGGATACCGGAGGGTTAAACACAATGTCATGCGTGATAATAAATTAGCGAACGTAAGCGGGCGGTGGATGCCACGCCCACCTTCATGATGCTAATTGAGAATTAACTGCTTCGGTTGACTCTGTGGCTTCAAAGCCAATTTGCCGTGGTAATTGAAGGAGATGAAACTGGGAGCACAATGGACTTGAGGCAGCATGTTGATTAGAATTGATGACTGCATTCCCATTTGTGCGGCGCTCCAACGCCTGCAGAGCCAGCGCTGATGTCAAAGAAACAATGAACGCCTCCTTCAGCACACTTTACACACCCTACTTAATTCCATTTAGTAGCCTTTTCTCCTCCATATTACAGTAATGAAACTACCGGACGATTAATTGTCAGACAAATAACTGCGATTAATGATACAGCGGTATTATCTGTTCATTTTAACCCATAAAAACCCAGTGTTGCTTTTGTGTCACTTCTCAAATGAATTTTCCTCTAGATTTACCCATTCATCACCAGTTATCGTCATATTCTTCTCTGTGTTTTGTGTTTTTTTTTTCAGTGCAAATCATGTGTTTTCCTGTATTTAATTCACTGATCTTGTAGATGTTCATAAAAGCTCAGATTACAGTTAAGAGTTATATCAGAAACACAGAAACTGAAGAAACAGTGAATTTTTCCGTCAAATATATCATTAGTTGAACATAAACCCAGTGTCTGTCCACTGCTATTGATCCAACTCCATGGGTTTTACTTGTGAATTAGTTTTTCAATTTTTTTTTTTTTTTTTTTTTTACATCTTATTTATTATTTTGTAAATTTTTTATTTGCTTGCGTTCATTTTGTTATTGTTTTACTTGTTTTTTTTTTCTTCAAATGACTTTAGTTTCTTGCTCATTTTATCCTTGTTACTAATTATTTTTTCATTTATTATACATTTTTGTTCATTGTATTTATTATTTTGTCCGTTTTTATTTGTTTTGTTGCTTATTTTATCCTGTTTACGTTATTTTAAATGTTTTGCTTATTTTTTCCATATAATTTAATATTTTGTAGGTTTTTGTTTTTTTTTTTATTAAATTTTGTTCAATTTATTTAGGCTAATATAGTTATACCCATTTTTCATCAATGATATCAGTAACTGAATGTAAAAAGAAGCATCTCCATTTATCATTTTGTAAATTTTCTTATTTGCTTATGTTCATTTTGTTATTGTTTGACTTGTTTTTGTTCATTTTGTGTCCCCCTTTTTTATTGTTTTCTTCAAATTACTTCCGTTTGTGCCTTTTTTTGTCCATATTACTAATTATTTTTTTCATTTATTATTCATTTTTGTTCATTTTATTTATTATTTGCCTGATTTTGTTCATTTTTCATTTTATCCTGTTTTACTTTATTTTAGTAATTTTTTAAATTATTTTTTCCACATTAGGTAATATTTTGTAGGGGGAGGGTTATATAAAATTTTGTTCAATTTATTTCGGCTAATATATTTATATCCATTTTTCATCAAAGATATCAGTAACTGAATGTAAAGAGAAGCATCTCCATCCACTGTCATTGATCCAACTCCATGGGTTTTACTAGTGAATCAATTTAAATTTTTTTGAAAATTCATTTTATTCCTTTTTTTGTTTGTTTGTTTGGCTTATTTTTTCCATGTTATTTATTATTGTGTAAATTTTCTCCTTTACTTGTGTTCATTTTGTTATTGCTTTACTTATTTTTGATCATTTTGTTGCCCCTTTTTTATTCTTTTCTTCAAATTACTTCAATTTGTGGTTTATTTCACCCATGTTACTAAATATTTTTTAAATTTATTATTCATTTTTGTTAATTTTATTTATTATTTGGCTTTTTTATTCATTTTGTTGCTTCTTTTATCCTTTTTTACTTCATTTTCAAAAATTTTGTGCTTTTTTTCCCACATAATTTATTACATTGTAGTTGTTTTTCTTTTTTTTTTAAATTAATTTTTGTGCGATTCATTTAATGAATTTAAACCCATTTTTCATCAAAGATATCAGTGACTGAATGTAAAAACAAGTGTCTCCATCCACTGTCATTGATCCAACTCCATGGGTTTTACTAGTGAATCAATTTAAATTTTTTTGAAAATTCATTTTATTCCTTTTTTTGTTTGTTTGTTTGGCTTATTTTTTCCATGTTATTTATTATTGTGTAAATTTTCTCCTTTACTTGTGTTCATTTTGTTATTGTTTTACTTATTTTTGATCATTTTGTTGCCCCTTTTTTATTCTTTTCTTCAAATTACTTCAGTTTGTGGTTTATTTCACCCATGTTACTAAATATTTTTTAAATTTATTATTCATTTTTGTTAATTTTATTTATTATTTTGGCTTTTTTTATTCATTTTGTTGCTTCTTTTATCCTTTTTTACTTCATTTTCAAAAATTTTGTGCTTTTTTTCCCACATAATTTATTACATTGTAGTTGTTTTTCTTTTTTTTTTTAATTAATTTTTGTGCGATTCATTTAATGAATTTAAACCCATTTTTCATCAAAGATATCAGTGACTGAATGTAAAAACAAGTGTCTCCATCCACTGTCATTGATCCAACTCCATGGGTTTTACTGGTGAATCAATGTTGTAGAAGATGACAGTGTTTCCATGGTAACTACGGAGCATCTCAACGTCTAAATGGGTCATATCTGATGACCAAGAAAAGACGACAAACTGTATTTTACACCAATTATTTACATGTATTGACAGGATTAGTAGATCGACATCAGTAGATGCTTTTGGTGCCAGTGGCTGTTTGGGTCTTTATGGGTTAAACCACAAGTAATAGTTTATTTATTCACATACTGGAAAACTAATGAAGACAAAAACCCTTTATTTGCATTAAACACATATAAATAACTAAGAAAATGACTGCAAAACTTCTGCAGTAAACAAGTCACTATATATAAAGCTATATGTTTGTAGGTTATAATATGATGTATGATCATGTACACGAAAAAATGGGACATTTCTTCCAGTTTTTTGCAACAATAAAATTATATGACAGCAGACTAATCCTGAATACTATATATATTCTGAATGTGATTTAACTAAAGCTATGGGAAAAAATATTAATATCTGTCATAATAGGCACATCTGTTTCTCTGTTAAGACAAATAATATTTGCACAGGGAAGATTTGACATAAAGGAATTAAATATACAAAGCCTATTATTGAAATATACAGAAATAATTCATAACAACAGGTAAGAGAAGTGAAATAAACAGTTGTTGGTGGTGGTAATTCTTCACTCAAGTGACATTAAAGTGCAAACAATGAAGGAGCTGCAACAAGTACAAGACTCAAAAAAAAGGAAAAATAAGTAGAAATAATGATGGAAATATGACAATTCTATTTGTTTTATACAGTTGTTTTCATACACGTGAATGAAAACAGTTATCACGATGATGCACAACAACAGGTCGGGTCAAATATTAATTAAAAGGCTTTAAAGTGATAATTGTGACAGAACTCATAGTCCATACAACACACTGGAATTTATATTGTCATGGTAATTTTATTGTTTTGTCTTCCTTTTAACAAAGCATTGAGTGTGTTATGTGTGTGTATATATATATATATATATATATATATATATATTTTTTTTTTTTTTTTTTTTTTTTTTTTTTTTACCTTACAGTATGGGCTAATGTTATACCACTTTGGAAGTAAATATTAGAGGATCTATAATTAAATATGACCTTTTGAGTTTCTGTTCATGGAATATTAATTGTTTCTCAACCTCAGATGTTCTTATTTTGTACCATGAGGGTTTTTTCTGTAATTATAAGTCTCAAGTGCAGAATTATTTTTTCCTTTTTCTTTTCACACTGGAGAAACAGAAAAACTCCTGCTGTGTATCATAGAAACACCACAGTCACAGCACTAAGCTCTTCACAACCTGAGACAAAACCCTCTTAACTGGTTATTGAGACATTTGGGCTTTTGTCATTGATGATTTAATTACAGCTTTTATCTTTATTGAGCCATAAAAGCAAATGTTTCATATATACGTTGACAGAATTCTGCCTCCACGACTGAAAAGTCTGTTTGTTTGTTTGTTTGTTTGTTTATTTCAAATATTGCAATAAAATCAAACAACAAAATCATTATATTAAAAAAAGTAAACCATTCAAAAAGGATCGGGATGAAGTTTAATTTATAATCTCCTGCCCCGTTACTCCATCCTTCACCTATCCTAAATTCCTATGTCAGGTTCCATAAGTAACTCAAAAATCCTCACATATCAGACTAAATTCTGACTATACACAGAACACAAAATTGCTGTACATATCAAAGATAAACTGTCTATTTTGCAGAAGCATTTCACATTAAAATAAACTCTGTCCTTTCCATCGCAGTAACGGTGCACATATTATAAACCAAAAATAAACTCTGTCCAGTTTATAACAAAAACACACACATTAAAAAACAAAAACAAACTCTGTCCTTTTCATGACAATAATACATATATCAGAAACCAAAGTACACTGTCCGTTTCATAATAATGCACAAAAATAAACTGTCATTTCTTAGCAGTAATATACTTATCGAAAGTAAACTATGTACAATTCCTAACCATAGCCACATTAAAAATAAATAAATAAATAAATAAATAAATAAATAAATATATATATATATATATATATATATATATATATATATATATACACACACACTCTGTCCATTTCATAACACAAATATCCATATAAAAAAAACACAAATAAACTGTCCTTTCATAACAATAATACCTTTATGAAAAAACAAAAGACAAAAAGTAAACAACATTCAACTTTACAAATGCTTTTTGTCTGTATAGTTCATTTCTACCTGTGACGACTGTACAAGAGGTGAACTTTTACATAACTCACCTGTTTAGATTCTATTAAGGCCAAAACATCCGCATAAAAGCTAGCATAGACAAGTCAGTGTGTCTGTGCAAACTAGCATTAGCTTGATGTCTGAGTCAGGCATTCTGAGCTCTTATTCCAAAAATAAAACCTATTTTCTCTCCGACAGATGGCTCTGTCTGTGTGTTACAATAATATGATCGTCAAAGATTTCTGTCATGACTTTTACTGATATGTCTTTGCAGGAAACTAGAATAACTTAGTTGCATTAGCTTATGTTAGCATTAGCTCTTGTTAATTTTATGGTCTGTCAGCTAGTCAGCTAATTAGCTCAGGTAGCCATAATTAGTCAGGTCATATATTTCACGAATTTGACAGTATGGATATTCATCAATGTGCACTATCCTTGAAATAATAAATAAATAAATAAATAAATAAAATAATAAAATTTTACCTCATTTGTAAGTAGTCACATGAGATCATGATGATTATGATCATAATGATTTTTACCGCTATTTATTTATAATAAATTGGAATAACTTAGCCATAATGAATGTAGTCATACATCTCACAGCTTTGATGTTATAGGTCAGTGTTTTTCAACCTTGGGGTCGGGACCCCATGTGGGGTCGCCTGGAATCCAAATGGGGTCGCCTGAAATTTCTAGTAATTGATAAAAAAAAAAAAAAAAAAAAAACCCTTAGTTGAGAGTTGAGAGAGACAATCCCAGTCCATAAAAGACATGACAAACTGTGAGTCTGAAACTGAAGCACTGTGGTACTGTTTATCTGTCAAATGTTCTTTGTGGTCAGTTTCAGATGCTGCAGCTCTTTCATAATTCATAGTTTGAGTTCTTGTTTGTTCAGTATTAATTGTCAGTCTTGTAAATCCAAGCTGGACTGACTGTACATATCTTGACCAAGGAAAATCAAATTCTCACTTTGTGCAGTAATCTACACCTGGCTTTACTGCCTCCGTCCATAATAATATACATTATATAGACCAGAGGCAATTTCTCATAGACTGCAAGGGAAGCTCAGCTTCCCCTAAAATTACAAAAATTAAATGATCAAATATGTTCGGTTGTGTTGACATTTTATTGACTACAAATGTGTTAGAACACGTTCATCTCACAGACGAGTTTGTTCAGAATCAGTTTTATCACAAATCCACAGACTCCATGTTGTTCACTTCTCATACATTCCCATGTCGCTGTTTTCTCATTCGATCTCTGCTCAGTGCATTTGTCCGTAGACGCTCAGCGTCCATGCACTTCAATGGGACTGAGTGGAACAGTTTTTTTTATTGCCTCTAAACTGGACGGTAATTGGATAAATGTTGTCCCGCCCCCGGACACTTGGTGTCTCTGGGGGTGAATGGAACTGTGGGCGGAGCTCGGCCAGGCTGGATGCCAGGCTTCCATGAGCTGATTGGAGGATCAGTTGAAAGGCTGAATCCTCTTTGATTGACAGCTATTTTCAGATCGACTTCTTCGCTGACACAGTTCAGTTTAATACCGTCACACATTCTGCTGTGAAATTGAGAGAGAAACCACTATGAAATTACATGTTCATTTACTGCACTGTAAATAAAACACACTCATTGTACTTCCTTGTTTCAATTTAACATAATTTCAGCGTTTTCTTGTTTATTTGATACGATAAGGTCACTGACCATTTTCTTAAAAAGGAACAGAGGGACGAATTTGTTTAAAGGTCCCGTATTATGCTATTTTTCAGTCACGTCATATAGGTCTCAGAAGCCTAAAAACATAGTATTTAAGTTTGTTCGCCCCAAAATCATCCTTTTTTCGGAGTTTCAGCGGTCAAAAAAGTCACTCTCACCAGCCCTCCTCAGAACAGTCTGTTTCTGGGCCTGCTTCCGGGTATGCAAATGAACGCATCTGTCCACGCCTACTCCCCCTCCCCTCTCTGGGAGAGGACGCGGCTTACGCTAGCGGTACTACGCGCTAATGTTGACGGTGAAGCCATCATACACATGTCTCAGACAGAACGTCTTTCCAAACACTGGCTTTCTTTGCCTTGAGGCGTGACTGAGCCCCGACGGAAAACGGCGGTGTTGTGTCGGGTTCGTGGACCTGACACGGAAAGACGCCTGCCGCCACTAATGCAGGCAGCTGCTAACAAGCTTGGTGCTAACTATACTGATGCCAACCACAAAAGTCCCGTGTTCAGAGTAGTTCTGTTGAATGTCTCTTCATATTATCAGCCCTTGCATGTTAACGGGGACGCAAACGTTAGCAGCAGTAACCGAGCTATGTTAGCTGCCATGCTAACGTTAGACGTACACATCAACAACCACCAGCTTATTCGTAATGTAGGGTTATGCAGTAAAGATACAAAAAAATGAGAAGAACTTACATCTCCCACACTTGTACTTGGGTCACGAAGCGTTGGTACTGCGTCCTTCTTGATTCGGAGTATTTGTGCTAAGCCGGAGCTGTATGGGCCCATGTTAAAAAAACACTCGTCCATGAAATGCCGGGCACACACATACAAGCGTTTGGGAATGTTGTTTGGTCCATGACCATCACAGATAGAATCCAGCCACTTTTTACGGAGAGGCTCGGAAGTGGGGAGCAAAAATAAACTATCGTGTTGGCGTGTGCAGCCAACAACACCACAACTTGCGTGTCTGGCCTTCCCCTTGTTTGTTGTCCAAGAGGTACTTTGCCAGGGCGGGGCTTGCTTTGCCAGGGTGGGGGCACAGTCAGGGGGAGGAGTTAAATCCGCTTATGTCGTCATAAGCGGACCCAACTCAAACTTGGCCGTTTGAGCAGGCATTTTAACAAAATGTGGTGTAGCAAGGCAGGGAGGAAACAGACAGTTTTCAAATTCCAACCTCATAATGAGGCTACTGCAACACACACTACTATATGAAAACTTTCACAAAGTGAGATTTGCATAATATGGGACCTTTAAATAACTTGACTTTTTTTTAATGTAAGCCGACAATGAGCTTCCCCTGTCTGAAAGACAAGCAGCCGCCACTGATATAGACTAAATGTCATCTAATATTAACATTTATTTGCAACATAGTATAGCAAACTATTACAAAAACAAATAAATTTTAGCAAAAAAAAAGTCTCTGTTTTGAATGTCTGGGGTCGCCATAAATTTGTGATGTTAAAATGGGGTCACGAGCCAAAAAAGGTTGGGAACCACTGGTATAGATGTTTATCAGTGATGGAAAAAACAACAACTCCCATGATCCCACACTACACCAAACTACGCATTTTGTTATGGCTTTGATTGAGAAAGTCCTAGCCAATGTTTAACATAAATGTAACAGCATTTTTCATGTCATGTGATCATACATGATGATGGGTTTTAGTCTGTTTTACAATCTAAAGTCTTCTGAAGCTCCTTCTTCAGTTCCATTGAATAAACCCATTGTTTCCCTTCATAAAGGTTACAGTCTTTCATGGGCAAAAAGACAGAAAGGAAAGACGCTTTGTGCGAAACAGAGAAATGTTGACTCACAGTATATGAATATTTACTGTGATTCTCTCCCAGACAGCCTTTATCTGCCAAAGGCTTTATCAATACAGCCATGACTTTTATTAATTTCACTGCTCCACAGAGGCATTGATCAGAGCTTCTTTCATTCCCGTGATCTCATTTCAGACTGTAATGTGAAACTAAAGGGTCAATAAAGGCGTCTTATTTAATTCCCATATTCGGTCGGTTCAGTGGATCGAGGAACTGAAAACGCGTATCTCTGCGATAACCATCTCAGATTTCATTTAGGAGCTAATCGCTGTTACCACAAGCTGTGAGATGTTTGCTCGGCCTTAAATGACAACTCCCTTCGGACTGCACTACTTTTCCCTGTCGTCTTATATTACACTTTCTCCATTTCCTTGGCTCGTCTTTTCCACTTGATAACATAATAACAAACTTTGGACTTCTTAAACTTGGCAAAAGGCGTAAAAATTCTGGATTATAGTGTGAAATATTTTCCAGCTGACATAAAAATGACAGTACGGGATATCTTAAGAAGCGATACTTGGCATGAAGATGTAGAACCGTTATCAAAAGGTCTCGTCGTAAAAATGTATATCAGTAGATTAGACTGCATCAGGCTTTTAGGTCTGGCGTCATTTCAGGATCAGGGTCAGGATGAACTTTATTGTCACATACGCAAAATTTGTTTTCTGACAACACTGCTACAAATTGCTGCATTCACATTCGGACAAATATAGTAACAAAAACACTCAGGCACAAGATTTTGGAGTCGGCATAATCACAATTATGTAATACACTTAAACTACAGTTGCGTAAAATATTATTAGACCATCATGAGTCATCCAAAACAATAGTTACGCAACATAATAGCATATAAATAATGACAACTCCAAAAAAGTTTCTGTGTTTTACAGTGAAAAAATAAAGTTACATAATGAAAATGTTCACATCTACAGGGTGTCCCATAAGTCTCCATACATAGGAAAAATAAAAGTTTCTTGACATAAACCATTTTTATTTATATAATATGCTCTATATGACTGCCATTTTGTCGGGAACAAATTGATCCAAAACACTTCCTGTTTTTTTGAACTTGACAATAAGTTTTGCCACAGTGTCGTGTGTGATACTCGTCCTATGTTTTCTGTTAAATGCGCTTGCAACCATACGACTGCTTGCTGAACCGGCCATCAGGATGATTTCAATTCGTTGCTCTTTATTCAAACGCATTCTTTGGGTTATCTGAAATATAAAGAAATATATGTTAGAACCATATATGTATGGAATGTATTATGTCTCCTATGTATGGAGACTTATGGGACACCCTGTACAAACTATCCTTTAAAAAATTGGAATAACATGAATAACCTGATATTTATTATGAAAAATAAATGCAATTTTAACAATATTATGCCTCAGATTATCATTTACACATGTGCATTACAATGTACAGATCACAGTGGATCTACAAATACACACAGCATTTAGGAACTGACAGAATATTAGTAAATATTGTCTTTTTGTTCAGGTTTTTCAACATTTTTTTGTAAAAAGATAATTTTTTAAATGTAAATATTTTCATGTAATTTTATATTTTTACTGAGAAAAATTGGGAGTTGTCATAATTTATCGGTCAATATGGTAGTGTTTTACTGATCAGACCCCTTTGAGATCATATTGGTCTGTATGAGGAACCTAAATTACAATTATAAATATCTTCAGTGTAATTTTTCATTTGACTAATTCATCCCAGAGGCTGGATTGGACCCTTTGGCGGCTGATTTTGGCCCACGGGCCATATGTTTGACACCCCTGGTCTATATACAGTCACAGCAAAATTATTAGACCATCAAAAGTCATCCAAAACAATAGTTATGCAACATAATAGCATATAAATAATGACAACTCCAAAAAAGTTTCTGTGTTTTACAGTGAAAAAGTAAAATTACATAATGAAAATGTTTATATCTACAAACTATCCTTTAAAAAATTGGAATAACACGAATAACCTGAAATTTATTATGAAAAATAAATGCAATTTTAACAATATTATGCCTCAGATTACCATTTACACATGTGCATTACAATGTACAGATCACAGTGGATCTACAAATACACACAGCGTTTAGGAACAGACAGAATATTAGTAAATATTCTCTTTTTGTTCAGGTTTTTCAACATTTTTTGTAAAAAGATAATTTCTACAAGTAAATATTTTCATGTAATTTTACACTTTTACAAAGAAAAATTTGGAGTTCTCATAATTTATAGGTCATTATGACAGTATTTTACTGGTCGGGCCCCTTTGAGATCATATTGGTCTGTATGTGGAACCTAAATGAAAATTATAAATATCTTCAGTGTAATTTTTCATATGACTAATTCATTGCAGGGGCCGGACTGGACCCTTCGGTGGCTGATTTTGGCCCACGGGCCATATGTTTGACACCCCTGGTCTATTGTATATACAGTCAGTGAAGTAGTTATAAGATCAAATACACGAAAGAAGCCAAAGTAAAATCAAGAGTAAAAACATTAATAGTAAGAACATGGATAGTTTCAAAGCTGGTCTTTAGGAGAGGTTGAACAAAATAAAAGAAAAGGCAAAGAAAATGTATCAAAAAAGGATCCTTTTTCCTTTTGTTTTGTGATGTCTTTCAGAAAACAACCCAAAAAAAACACAAAGTCAGACACTGCTATTCTGGTCATAAACTTTAATTTCCTGCCTAGAAGTACATTTTATACAACTTCTATGTCACGGCGTACTTTTGTCTTCTCAGCCAAGACAAAGGTTAAAGGAAATAAGAAATTGCATGAGGAACATTGCAGATAAAACAGATAGGGTTCTGTGGGAGGAAGCGTTGATATCACAGGCCTGCTTTGTCTATCCTTCCTTATCAACACAACACAGTATCATATGGAGAAACAAACCTCTGAGAGAATTCTGGAGAAACGGCGTTATCACACACGAGGTGCCCTTTGTTCGCAGATAGTGCTTATAATGAGGTAAAAAAAATAAAAAAAAAAAGGGGGAAAAACATCGGATTAATAATACATGGGTCATTTGTAAATCAATGGAGGGGCATCAGGCCAATGAATAGGCTTGAGGATTTATTCTGATTACAGAACGGCAATAAAGGACCATTTACAATCTGAATGGGACAGCTAGTAATTAAGAAGGCCGTCTTAAAACAAAGGGAGATGGAGTTCTATGGGAGTTCTCCGTTAACTCCGCAGAGAACCGCTGCATGTTAATGTCCACGCTGCATTTCACCTGCAGTTGGTTTGGATTTTGAATATCGACATTTAAAACCAAAAACAAGGGGAAAAAAAAAAAATATATATATATATATATATATATATATATATATATATATATATATATATATATATATATATATATATATATGTACAGGGTGGGGAAGCAAAATTAACAATGAACATTTAGTTGTTTTTTCTCAGCAGGCACTACATCAATTGTTTTGAAACCAAACATATATTGATGTCATAATCATACCTAACACTATTATCCATACCTTTTCAGAAACTTTTGCCCATATGAGTAATCAGGAAAGCAAACGTCAAAGAGTGTGTGATTTGCTGACTGCACTCGTCACACCAAAGGAGATTTCAAAAATAGTTGGAGTGTCCATAAAGACTGTTTATAATGGAAAGAAGAGAATGACTATGAGCAAAACTATTACGACAAAGTCTGGAAGATACTATTAAAGAAGAATGGGAGAAGTTGTCACCCGAATATTTGAGGAACACTTGCGCAAGTTTCAGGAAGCGTGTGAAGGCAGTTATTGAGAAAGAAGGAGGACACATAGAATAAAAACATTTTCTATTATGTCAATTTTCTTGTGGCAAATAAATTCTCATGACTTTCAATAAACTAATTGGTCATACACTGTCTTTTAATCCCTGCCTCAAAATATTGTAAATTTTGCTTCCCCACCCTGTATATATATATATATATATATATATATATATATATATATATATATATATATATATATATATATACAGTACAGGCCAAAAGTTTGGACACACCTTCTCATTCTTCGCATTTTCTTTATTTTCATGACTATTTACTTTGTAGATTCTCACTGAAGGCATCAAAACTATGAATGAACACATGTGGAATTATGTACTTAACAAAAAAGTGTGAAATAACTGAAAACATCTCTTATATTCTAGTTTCTTCAAAGTAGCCACCCTTAGCTCTGATGACTGCCTTGCACACCCTTGGCATTCTCTTGATGAGCATCAACAGGTAGTCACCTGAAATGGTTTTCACTTCATAGCTGTGCCTTGTCAGGGTTACTTAGTGGAATTTCTTGCCTTATTGATGGGGTTGGGACCATCAGTTGTGTTGTGCAGAAGTCAGGTTGATGCACAGCTGACAGCCCTATTGGACAACTGTTAGAATGCATATTATGGCGAGAACCAATCAGCTAAGTAAAGACAAACGAGTGGCCATCATTACTTTAAGAAATGAAGGTCAGTCAGTCTAGAAAATTTCAAAAACTTTGAATGTGTCCCCAAGTGCAGTTGCAAAAACCATCAAGCGCTCCAACGAAACTGGGTCACATGAGGACCGCCCCAGGAAAGGAAGACCAAGAGTCACCTCTGATGCTGAAGATAAGTTCATCTGAGTCACCAGCCTCAGAAATTGCAAATTAACAGCAGCTCAGATTAGAGACCAGATGAATACCACACAGAGCTCTAGCAGCAGACACATCTCTACAACAACTGTTAAGAGGAGACTGCGTGAATCAGGCCTTCATGGTCAAATAGCTGCTAGGAAACCACTGCTCAGGAGAGGCAACAAACAGAAGAGATTTATTTGGGCCAAGAAACACAAGGAATGGACATTAGACCAGTGGAAATCTGTGCTTTGGTCTGATGAGTCCAAATTTGAGATCTTTGGATCCAACCGCCGTGTCTTTGTGCGACGCAGAAAAGGTGAACGGATGGATGCTACATGCCTGGTTCCCACCGTGAAGCATGGAGGGGGAGGTGTGATGGTGTGGGGGTGCTTTGCTGGTGACGCTGTTGGGGATTTATTCAAGATTGAAGGCAACCTGAATCAGCATGGCTACCACAGCATCCTGAAGTGACATGCCATTCCATCCGGTTTGCGTTTAGTTGGACCATCATTTATGTTTCAACAGGACAATGACCCCAAACACACCTCCAGGCTGTGTGAGGGATATTTGACCAAGAAGGAGAGTGATGGAGTGCTGCGCCAGATGACCTGGCCTCCACAGTCACCGGACTTGAACCCAACCGAGATGGTTTGGGGTGAGCTGGACCGCAGAGTGAAGGCAAAAGGACCAACAAGTGCTAAGCATCTCTGGGAACTTCTTCAAGACTGTTAGGAAACCATTTCAGGTGACTACCTCTTGATGCTCATCAAGAGAATGGCAAGAGTGTGCGAAACAGTCATCAGAGCTAAGGGTGGCTACTTTGAAAAAACTAGAATATAAGATATGTTTTCAGTTATTTCACACTTTTTTGTTAAGTACATAATTCCACATGTGTTCATTCATAGTTTTGATGCCTTCAGTGAGAATCTACAACGTAAATAGTCATGAAAATAAAGAAAATGCAAAGAATGAGAAGGTGTGTCCAAACTTTTGGCCTGTACTGTATATAACCAACATATTTGAAAACAGTGTTGGGATTACCACATCACAAAAGTAATGCATTATAGTAACAGATTACTTTTTTTCCTGTAACGCAGTAATGTAATTCATCACTAAGCAATTTTCAGTAATATTTTACTTGGTACATGTTCAATAGTGTTTGCTTTACAACACACTTTTCACCCATAACTTCATCACTAAAGTGGAAAAAAAAACAACCAAAACACAAAAAAAACAGCAAGACCGCAACACTTTCAGGAATCCAGAATGTGTCAGTACAGTTCTATTTCCTGTTGGTGTTCAACCAATGGGCGTAAACGGCAGAAGACAGTCTATTGTCCACATGGACGTATGCTCATTACTAACCCTAACCCTGCTTTACAGAAGCTAGTTAGCATGATCAGCAATGACAAGGTAAGCTCATGTTTTTATGACAAGTTAGAATTCTTTATCAATTGCTGATTTATCTGCTGGCATCCTCGGAGCCACGCCCCCTGTTAGAACATGTAAAATGTTGAAAAAAATGCAAGTGTTCCTGCTGGCATTCGAACATCGTAGACCGTAGCGTTACTTACTGAGCTATCTGTCCACATGGACTTTATGCGTACCAAGACTCTCCTGTCTCTTGTATTTGGGGTTCGAAAATGAGCGGGATGAAGTTCAATTTATATACTGTATATACACTTACCTCACCTCCATCAAGGCCGCACAAAACATAAAAATGTTATACATATCAAAAATGAATTCTGCATTTCATAGCAGTACACTGCCAAAAAAAGGAATATCTGACTTAGATAAACTGACTTGAATTTGGAATATTTATCTTGAAAAATAATTTTTAGATTTATTTACCTATTGAGACTTAATCTTGTTAAAATTATTTGACTTGTTCCGAGAATTTTTATGTTGAGCTACCCCACATAGATATTACAAGTAAGGATAACAGAATAGTAAAAATCTTATTTTAAGCAGAATATCGATCGATCGATCGATAACATTTTCTTATTTTAAGAAAAATTGATAAGCGCAGTTTTCTTACTGTACTGTTTCATTTTCTTATTTTTGTATTGACCACAGGTGTCAAACATCCGGTCCAGGGGCCAAATCCGGCCCGCCAAAGGGTCCAGTCCGGCCCTTGGGATAAATTTGTGAAATGCAAAAATTACACTAAGATATTAACAATCCTTTTAGTTCAGGTTCCACATTCAGACCAATTCAGTCTCAAGTGGGCAGGACCAGTAAAATACTATCATAATAACATATAAATAATGACAACTCCAATTTTTTCTCTTTGTAAATGTAAATATTTTCCTGCATTTGCACTAAAACAAAGTATAATTTCACAAAAAATCTGTATAACCTGAACAAAAATGAATAACCTGAAATGTCTTAAGAGAAGTAAGTGCAATTTTAACAATATTCTGCCTGTTACTCAATCTTCTGTGTGTTTGTAGATCCACTGTGATCTGTAAGTTATAATGCACATGTGTAAACGATAAAATTACACTTATTTTTTCAGTTTGTTCATGTAATTCACATTGTCTGAAAGGATAGTTCCTAGATGGAAACATTT
This sequence comes from Sphaeramia orbicularis, assembly GCF_902148855.1. NCBI lineage: Eukaryota > Metazoa > Chordata > Actinopteri > Kurtiformes > Apogonidae > Sphaeramia > Sphaeramia orbicularis. Next base: position 34,051,593 of record NC_043974.1, on the reverse strand, counting down.
TCATCATGTAATTTTACTTTTTTCGCTGTAAAACAGAGAAAAGTATGGAGTTGACATTATTTATATATTATTATGTTATTATTTTACTGGTTCGGCCCACTTCAGATCAGATTTAGCTGAATGTGTAACTGAACTAAAATGAGTTTGACACCCCTAGTATAGACCTTTTTTTTTTTTTTTTTTTGCAGTGTATTCTTAAAGCTCTCCATTTCTTCCATATTATAGCATGCATTGTAATTGTAATGCCTTTTCCCAAATCATATAATTTATTAAACATTATATACATCATGTAATAGTACACTATATATTAATACACTATACACTGATATAGCAGCATTATAAAATAGTAATGATTACACTGTATAATAATAATAATACAATGTTAACATAAATAAGAATAAATATTTATATTCCATTAAATACGTTAGTGGACAAAACCAGGAAAAAGCCAGTCCTCCAGGAAACTGTGCCGTGGTCATCCATCTTATTATAATATTTGGACCGCACTGCAGTATAATACCACCGCCCTGCAATGGATCTACTGCACAGTGCGAGGAAGTACACAGAAAATTAAATGAACCGAGTCAAAGGTGACGGCCAAGTAGAGCCAACACGGTTAAAAATGTACACCTTCTGAAATAATGGAGATGGGTGAAGAATGTCATCAAAGCTGCAGCCCTTTTCATATCAGTCAGGACTGCTTCCTCGGGTTACTCCAATTAACTTCCACTTTATTGTACCCGATTGCAAATACCCCAACATATCGACTACATTACTGTCAATCTGATTTTGTCCCCGTGACAGCATGATGGATTAAGTGCTGGCGGCTGCAGTCAGCCACCTCTTTAATTGGTTTGTCTAAATGTTTTATGAAATCAAGATAAAATTCAATCAGTTCCCTAAAACAGCTGAGTCATCCTAAAACGCCGGACGACGTTTTGATTTATACGGCGAGCCGAGGAGGGGCCGGCGAAGGTGATATGTGCCCCGAGAAGCAACACCTCAAGGTTAAACAGAGCTGGGAGTGTGTTCTTTACGACAGAAGGAGGGGGAGATGATGCCAACGCCCACACACAGGGGAGGAGGGGTCTGTGGGTTTTACCGCAGGATGCCAACACTCTGAAGGCTTTAACACACGCGCTTTAAAGCCTGAGCGTGAACGACTGCACGGATAACAGCAACATGAGTTAGAACGCCTCAACACACAAAGCATTTTATTATCAAGTACATATTAAAATATGACAAATCAATCATCACAATCTGTTATTTCATTAGTAGAATTGATCTAATGTGTCTTTGCAGATATTTGTGTTGTTAATATGCCTGTCAATCACCTCAAAACTATTTAACCCATAAACACCTAGGACTACTTGTGTGGTAGTTCCCAAAGGATTTTCTCTATATCAGGGCTGTCAAACTCATTTTTGATTTTGATCTCAAGTGGGCCAGACCTGTACAATAATGACTTAAGAACCTATAAATAATGACAAATCAAAGTTTTTCATTTTGTTTTAGTACAAAAAAAAATAAAAAATTATGAAAATATTAAATTTCATTTGAAAAGTTCGTGCAATTTTAACAATATTATACCTCGACTTATTACACTGGGTTACAAAAAAATGTTTTTTGCAAGTTGTCTAGGTTTTTTCAACTGAATTAGGACCATTTTGCACCGCTAAATCCAAAAATGACATCTGTTTTTCTCAATCAGGTCAGGTTTTTTTGCTAATTTGATTTTGAAAAATTTGATCTTCTCACAAAATTGATTACATTTTTGTGACTTTATCAGTTGATTTTTTTTATATAGTTCTCACCCAAAATAGGTTTTAAGAGAAAAAAATCCTTTTCTAACAGGATGTATTTATTATTTATTATGTATTCACCGCAGATGTAGGAGAATACATCAGGCTTATTTTTGCAAGATCTTCTAGTCGAAGCCATTTCATTCACCTGTAATATTAAAAAAAAAAACATTAATCATAAATTGGCAAAAGTAAAATCTTCAGAACTCATTTATTGCAAGAAATATGAAAGAATTTTGTATCATATGATGTGAAAATGCCCATAAATGTAAGCAAAAATGTTAAAAAGCCAATATGTAGCATAGTTCAGAAAGTTGACCTGATTGAGCAAAATTAATGTGATTTTTGGATTCAGCACACCAAAATGATCCTAAATCAGCTCAAAAAACTTAAACAATAAATTTGTTGTTGACCAGTGTTATTTATTCATGTACATTTACACACAATGTTACATAAACATTTGGTAACAGGCAGAATATTGTTAAAATTTTAGAACTAAAATTTGAACAATTTCTACAATATTCCATCTCTTATTATTAACACAACTCCAGATCACAGTGAATCCATAAATGCAACAAAGATTTAGCAACAGGCAGAATATTGTTCAAATTGCACATTTTCGGTTGTTCATCTTTGTTTTTATTTATGTATTTATTTGCATTTTATTGTGAAAGAATAGTTTTATCATGTAAATATTTTCACAGTGTAATCTTATTTTTTTCACTTAAATTTTTTCTACATAATTTTTCACAAAGAAAATTCATAGTTGTCATTATTTCTGGGTTATTGTGTTGTTATTTTTACTGTAGATCACATTGGTCTGTATGTGGAACCTGAACCAAAAGGATCTGGAAAACCTGGACTGTTCAGGTTCATTTTTGTACTTTCATCCTGCAGGGCCGGAATGGAACCTTTGGCGGGCCAGATTTGGCCCCCGGGCCGCATGTTTGACACCTGTGCTCTATATTTAACATTTCTGAAGTGATTTGTCACCATTTATTATAAAATCATTACCCCGCCCCCTGAAAGGGAGGTAAGGAGTATTGTTTTTGGTTCATTTTTTTTCTTTGTTTGTTAACACTTTAGCAGCAAAACTATTGGTTGAATTCATACCAAATTGGGTTTCTAGATTGCCAGTGATCCAGAATAGATCCGATTACATTTTGGGAAAAGTAGGTCAAAGTTCACATTTTGTACAAATTTTTACAATCTTTTTTTTTTTTTTTTTGCCCATTTACTTATAATGGCTGAAATTTGTCTATGCTATGTCTATGATCACATCAAAAAGGATCGATGCCAAAATAAGCTACAATACATGTGAGGGGCGGGGTTTGTTGTGTCTGGCACCACTTGCATTTTTCCAGTGAAAATCAGGTTTTTTCCAATATTTAATTTTCTAATCATGTAGATGTTCATAAAAGCTCAGATTAAAATTGAAGGTTATTATACTGAAAAAACTGAAGAAAAAGTGACGTTTTCAGGAAAATTAATCAGTAACTGAGTGTAAACCCAGTGTCTCCATCCACTGTCATTGATCCAGCTCTATGGGTTTTACTGGTGAATCAATGTTGTAGAAGATGACAGTGTTTCCACGGTAACTACGGAGCCTCTGAACGTCCAAATGGGTCATATCTGATGACCATGAAAGGATGACAAACTGTATTTTACACCAATTATTTACATGTATTGATAGGATTAATGGATCGACAGTTTAGATCAGTAGATGGTTTTGGTTGGTGGTGGGTGTTTGGGTCTTTATGGGTTAATAATAAAACTGAAGATGGATAATTAATGGTTCACCTTCAATTGACGATATATTTTTGTTAAAAAAAAAAGTCACATTTTTTGGTTTTCTGTTCTGATACAATAACCTTTGAATTTACTCTAAGATTTCATTAACACCCACATGATCAGTGAATTAAATAAAGATAAATACTATATTTTCACTGAAATATGCAAAATGCAAAGGAGAACATTAGAATAAATAAATCACTTACTTTGCATAAGTACTTTTCATTGAGGAAGTTTCATTAGTTACCTAAAATGATCCAATACACAATACAAGTGGTGCCCGATACAACAAACCCCGCCCCTCGCACGTATTGTATTTTTCTTTGGCATCGATCCAGCTGATGTCATCAATGTCATCATATCAACTGCTTCTATATATGTGCAAAGTTTGAAGTAAATTGAAACAAAATTGATGTTTTTATAGACATTTGAAATTTCGCCCATTTTAAGTAAATGTGGAAAAAAAAATAAATTCATTAAAAATTCATTAAAAATGTGAACTTTGACCTACTTTTCCCAAAATGTAAACACATCTATTCTGAGCCAATGGCAATCTATAAACCCAATTTGATATGAATTCAACCAATAGTTTTGCTGCTAGAGTGTTAACAAACAAACAATCAAACCGAACCAAAACCAATAGCCCTTTCCTCCCCTTCGGAGGGTGGGGTAGTAAAAAATTACGACATCCCTACATGACCTACTGGCTTGTTCCGCCATGTTGTGAATTAAATTAAGAGTTAATCATACATGAACATTCATCTGACAGATCCAGTAGACATATAATACAATCACAGACAGATGATGCAGCTGGCAAACACGTCACATTTAACTGACACTGATTAAAAATGACGACTCCACAATGAGAATGTCTGTTCAGTGAAGACACAAGGAAAGGAGTCGAGAACGTAGGAATAAGGAAAAGTGACTCGGGGTCAGTCTGAATTTTTTCCTGGTTTTGGAACGCAACACCAGTTCCATGTCTAAAATGAAATATTCAAATGCTAATTAGTTGGATAAAAGAGTAGGCCAGATTTTTTAGCACAGAACCGTAATATGTAAACTGAATAGTATTTACAGTAAATATTACAATATGAAAGATCTGGACACTTCGCCAGATCCTGCATACTTCAAGAGTAAACAACAGCAGAAGGCGAACAGAGCCCAGTCGTCAATATTATTGGACAGATCCCAGTAATTCTTCTAGTATTACACACATTCTGGTCAAAGTGAGGATGGCTGGTTACCAAGGTTACGTACCCCCAACTGATACAGAGGTCTTCAAAAGGTGACGTGCATTCACATCCTGAGTCACGCATCCAGAAAGATCTATTATATACACAAAAAGGTTAGGACTGATTTTATATACACTGTATTAAAAAACAAAAAAAAAAAAAAAAAGGTATTATTCCGACAGCCGGGGTGCCGAAAAAATACTGTTAAATAACAGAAAATAACCATCTAATAAAAATACGGTAATTTTCCATAATTAAAATACAGTTTTTTGACCTAACTTTACATGAGATTTTGCATATTTTTTTGACTTTTAATGTTTAATAAAGAATATTTACATGTATTAAAACAATCAAATTACCTATATATATATATATATATATAGATATAGATAGATAGATAGATAGATAGATAGATAGATAGATAGATAGATAGATAGATAGATAGATAGATAGATAGATAGATAGATAGATAGATAGATAGATAGATAGATAGATAGATAGATAGATAGATAGATAGATAGATAATTTTCAATGAGACTAAGTTGTACAATCCACTGATAAAAACTGTATTTGGACAGTTTATCAGTGCTTATACATGTTATACATTCACAAAAATACATGTATTCAACATTTTTGTTGTGAAACCTCCCATAATTACACAAGATATTTGTCAATGAACAAACAAGTCATGTTAAACTTACAGAACAAATACTTCTTTAACGGTTAACTGTCGGTAATTTTATCTTGTTTTATTATTGTCATTTTTTTACAGTATTAAACTTTAAAATAACAGTTTAATCTCAAATAGAAAAGAAATATTTGTGAAGTTACAATACATTCACAAATGTATTTTAACTGTATTTTTCTGTGAAAAAAGAAAACAAATTTTTTTTTAATTAAAATTTTATGGTTATTCATAGTTAAAGTTTTTCGTGTTGTTTTACATTTGACATGTTAAATCACAGTCTATTTTTTTCATTTCATTGCTATTTTCCTGTATCTTAAAAATACAGGAAAAATCTGTAAAATAAACAGTGAAAATTTTTTTTTACAGTGTATGTAGTGGGCTTTCAGATGGATTGTGGGAAAAGTGTCTGCTCCTCCATAACTTTACAGTTTAGGATATTATGATGTTTTCCAATGTTTCATCTGGGACTGTCCAAGAATCATGGTTTATACCAGGATGAAGATTTACAGGGGTTTAGAAGGATCTGGTTGCATATTTAATGAATGATCACATAAAACAACAGCATGATATGAAAGTCCTCTTTTTAAAGGGGATTCTTGGACCGTGGGCTCAAGTTATTTCTATAGATGAGCCTTTTCAATGACTTTCTGAAGTGAATAATCAAGTCCATTTTAAACTGATTAGTTATGATGTCAATGTGATTTTAATTTTCATCACCATGCACTGAGACGCTAACAGTGCACTCCAAGTACATCCCAGAATCAATTAATTAATCAATCAATTAATTAATTAATTAATTAATTAATTAATTAATTAATTGACATGGGACCTAGTTACCTGGTACGGAAGCCGAGAACAACCATGGATTTACATATTTCCTGGTTGTTTTCTCATGATAATGAATTAATTAATTTGTTATCTCGATATAACAAAGATTGTTTTCTTGTGACAAATAAATAAATTAATTTGTTATCTTGATGCAACAAAGTTAGTTTTCTTGTGATAATGAAATAAATTAATTCATTATCTTGAGATAACAAAGATGGTTTTCTCGTAGTTACTGTATCTTACCAGTGAGTTGTTGCTGAATGTGTGTTCTGTTCTGTACAGCACATGTCAGCGACAGCTCTTGAAGGCTGTGATGGTTGTGGAGGATGTGGTACCTGCTCACATCTGAGTTCTGTATATGTTCTGTATATGCTTCTCTATTACAAAATAACCAAATAAATTAATTTGTTATCACAAGAAAATGATCTTTGTTATCTTATGAGTAGGGGTGTAAGAAAATATCGGTTCTACAATATATTGTGATATTTCATTTCACAATACTGTATCAATATCAAAAAGTACTGTGGCAATATTTCTAGGTGTTTATTCAAATGCAGATCTTGTGGAGGTAAATTTTTGTTTTTCTTTATTGTTTGTATTTACTTTGTTATTATGTAACACTCTTTTATTAAATAATGTCGGTTCCTTTGTTGGGATTGAACTAAAATACTGTTCTAACGTTAGTTCTGAACTAACAGAATATGAACATTTGAACAGGATCTTAAACTGTAATGTCTGTAAAACAGAATTTAAGTTTGAACACAGGAACATTTTGTGATATAGCATTAGATCCTGTCGGGATCAAATAAAAATGTGTTTAGTATTTGTGCAGATTTTTGGTGTAATTCAATTCTTCAAGGAAATGATCGATTTAAAAAAAGAAACAAAAAAATTGTCTTTTTAACAGTATCAGGATATATTGTGATTTATCATATCGTGATCCTAGTCTTGTGATTTGTATCATATCGCCAGATTCTTGCCAATACACACCCCTACTTATGATATTGAATTAATTAATTTGTTATTACGAGATAACGACCATAACCTGGTTTGAATTATTCCACCATTTTCACATCATGATATTTGTCAAATTAAAAGATAATTTTATGAGTCAAGAAAGTCACAAAGATTAGAAAAAAAGCCTGTAGTTTTGGGTTGAAAAGCTGAATGGACTGCATCTGTTGCACTTGATAAACACCATCAACACCAAAACAGCAGATGCTTTGGCATATTTGAACTTATTCTTCCAAAGGAATGTGGAAAAAGTATTTTAAAAAAAGGCGATCCATCCATCCTGGTCCCAGTGAAGCTGCAGAAACATCTTCAGACGCCACTTCCACAACTGTCAGGTACGTAGTGTTTTTACTTTTCCATACTGTCACAGTCTGATACTTGAGCAGTTTTACAACAGTCTGTCTCTTTCTTGACTTGAACAATCATTCAATATATACTTATTATAAATGACAAATTAAACAGGATCAAAAAAGGACTTGTTTTTCTGAGACAAGGTTCAACGCAGCATAACTAGACGGGCAGCAGACGCCACTGTCTGCATCATTAATGGAAACACTGTTGAACATACGCAACACTGCAACACAAACACAACTGGAAATATTAGGCTTACAGCTCTGTGACGTCAAACATACAACCCTTGCTCACTCTTTGTTTGTTTGTTTATATTTATGTGTTTCAAGCAGAAGAAAAAACTAAACTTTTGTGTCGACGAGGAACTAATAGCAGAGCAAATAAATGTATAAATAGAGGTGATCAAGCAACACAGCAACTGCCATCTACACTTGTAATAATGATTGATTTGGTTTAATTGATTTAGTGATTTATTCCAACCATGCAATGAAATTTAACATACATACGAACAAGCAAAACATAAATAATACAACTATCAACAATCATAACAATCTTACACTGAACAGAATAGTTCCATTTACACGCCTTATTAAAGCCCACCCCCTCTCCATACAATATTTTTAATAATACATGTCCCTCTTTTTTTATATTACTCTTTAATATTTATATATCTATTTACACACACACACATCCATATACACATATATATGTACATACATTTATACATATACACACAACATACAAATACACATATAATCTTTTACCTATGCATTTTTTAAATTGTGCTGACAAATAAATAAATAATAAATAACTCAAATAATAGCAATAATAATGAAATAAATTCAATATGCATTGTTGAAAAGGAGTGGGAAGAAAAAAACTTATTAAATCCCACCCCCACCTCTCATTTATATAACATAACACATTATTTTTGCTTCTTTAATGATAAGGTTACATCTGTTTAGAGTCCTAATAATGTAAATAGCAGATAGAGAACAGATCAGGAAAACTGATTTGTATTACACATAGTAACAATATAATTGATAATCTGCATAATTTATAATACAATATGTTTCAACAATAATTACAAACTAACAAAGGTAAAAAGGAGCCAAGGATGTAAAGGCCCAGCAATTAATATTAAGCCCCGCCCTCCCTGTACTGTACTCTAAATAAAATATAGTCGACTCTAGTTACTGTTTTGACTAAATGATGATTTATGAGCATCCTTATTTTTTATGTTAACCAAAAAAAAAAACAACCAAACAAATAAAACAGACAAAACACTGACTCTGATGTCAGATTTTTTGTTTTTTTAAGGGTGTATTCACTTGGCTGTAATCTGAAACCTCACCACTAGATGTCACTTAATCCCACACACTGAACTTTTTCGAATATGTTTTTTTCTTTTTTTATGTATTGTTTTTCCTTGTTGTATTTGAAAACAAGGAAATAAAAATAAACAAAGAAACAAACCACTGAATGCGATTCCCTCTTGACATATTAAATATTTCATTTCTGACAGCTTTTATTATCAAGGCCAAAAAACAAAACTTCCAATCTAAGAATGCACTTTGTAGAGAAAATTAAAAAAAAAAAAAAATGCTTTTTTCTTTCAGAATACTAATCAGTAACAAAACTAAATAAATAATGCACTGTTGTTGGACCACATTACTTTTCTACGAATAGCATTCTGCAAGAAAACAGCAACATATTTTACATTTTGTTTAACCTTCTGGTATCCTGGTGCGCCTTTTAGGCACACTTTGAACTTCATTTTAAAAAACTTCATATTATTTTTCACAATTTAAATAAGGTTAGAATTCAAAAGTTGTTTATTTTGGCATGATCTTTAAAATTCTGGCCACCAACTAAAATTTGCACATTGTAAACAAAAGAAAATGACAAGACTAGCATCTGTCTGCCAAGTGTGCCTAAAATGCACTATTTCTTCCATTTGATATGTATGATTAGGGCTGACCTTGATTTACAAAAATAAAATTAAATTAGAGCAGAAAAATAAATCAATATATAATATTTAAAAGTTTGATTTATAGGTGTGCATTTTTGGCACACTTGCTGTCAGATGCTTGGATTTTTGAACATTTGACCTAGTGCCAAAAATAATAATGCAAATTAAGTTGGAGTTAATCATTGACATATGCCAGGATGAAAAAATCAAATAACATGTGATCCACTTTTTCTGCAGTATATTGAAAAAAATATTTTTGTGTTTTTTGCATCCAAAAAAAATGGTTGTTTACATTACAAACACGGCATTTAAAGGGTTAAAAAATGTGACAGTTATTGAGTACTTGGTATTTTTACTTACAGCTCAAGTTGATGAAATAGAAAAAAGTGTAAAAGAATTAAAAACAAACTGTATGAACATTTTTTTAACATTATTCCACAAGTGTGCCAAAAAGGCACACTTGGTGCTTAGTAAGGGCCTTGCTGGACGGGATACTGGAAGGTTATAAAAAAGTGCATTTTCATTCTTTGGCTATCAATATGCAACTGATGCCAGTGCATAAAAAATAAATAAATGTACCGCTTTAGTTCATAACCTGAATAAATAACAGAACACGGAGGTAAACACTGAGAAATGCTGTTTTATCATCATGTGATTTTGAGTGCGTCCATGTCTAATTACGCTTTAATGGGTTTTGTAATTGCAGATAAATTGCTTATTTTGAATGAGGATTGATGTTTTTATTCAAATGAGATTGATTTGTAATTAAAAGCTAATTGAGCATAAGTCTGGGAATTATCCGTATTGGAGGTGACCAAAAATAACCGTGGCTTTTTTTTTTTTTTTCTTCTTCTATGTGCACATTTTGCAGGTCGGGCTGTGACGGGGCTTCGGTGCCTGCTGCTGCTGCTGCTGCTGTGATTCACCGAAGCCGTACGTGGATATTTTTCTACAGTGTGACATATGCTATCTGGGATGTCAGCTGAAATGAGACGACGGCTGAAATGCAAAGCCATTTCCTGCTTGTTCCATTGTGGAGCTCAGCCATGTTGCTCGCCTATTGTATGGCTTCCTCCAAGTTATCTGTCAGGCCTGGCAAGCACCCTATTATTTTCTGCCATTTGACTGTCCCCTCTGCCACTGTGCAACACTTCTGTCGTGCCATGTGATCAATCTGATTCTTTTGACATCCGGCGAACAGTATCTACTGATCTGTAATGGCGGTAATGTTTCCTGTCAGAAAATGGTCCTGGGAAATAGGGCGTGGGTGAGGGAGAGGAAGCTCAAGTGAGAAGAAGAAGAAGAGACTGAGGGAGATAACAGAGAAAAGGCAAGACAACCTTTATGGGAAATATCACAGTCCAGGCTTTACCTCCAGACAGAAACACAGCTTTTATTGTTGTTGCTGCCTCTATTTCTGCAGTCTCATTCCATTTACACAGACCCACTATGTTTACATGGAACACTTATCCAATATATATGTGAAATATATCAACATGTAGTATCCAGTATATATGTGTGTAAGAAATATAACATGTAGTATCCAGTATATATGTGTAAACTATGTAACATGTAGTATCCAGTATATATGTGTAAACTATGTAACATGTAGTATACAGTATTTGTGTGTAATAAATTTAACATATAGTATACAATATATATGTGTCATGTATGTAACTTGGAGTAGCCATTACATTTATTGTATATAACATATAGTATCCAGTATATGTGCAGTATGCAACATGTAGTATCCAGTATATAGTATGTGTAAAATATGCAATAAGCAGTGTCTATAATATAAATGTGAAATATATGTAACATGTAGTATCCAGTATATATGTAGTATGTACTATGTAGTATCCAGTATATGTGTAATATACATAGTATCTGGTACTTATTTGTAGTATATAACATGCAGTATCCACAAGATATCTGCAGTATATAACATGTAGTATCCAGTATATATGTAGTATGTACTATGTAGTATCCAGTGTAAGTGTAGTATACATAGTATCTGGTACTTATTTGTAGTATATAACATGCAGTATCCACAAGATATCTGCAGTATATAACATGTAGTATCCAGTATATATGTGTAGTATGTAATATATAGTATCCAGTATATATGTGTCGTATGTAATATATAGTATCCAGTATATATGTGTCGTATGTAATATATAGTATCCAGTATATGTGTAGTATGTGTAGCATCCAGTGTGTGTGTGTGTGTGTGTGTGTGTGTGTGTGTGTGTATATATATATATATATATATATATATATATATATATATATATATATATATATATATATATATATATATATATGTGTGTGTGTCACAGTAGAGATTGAAATCCAGTAGGATTCATAATCCTACTAGGACAGATTGAAATTTTAGTTTGTCCTAGGACAAATTGAAATCCTACAAGAAATTAGGATCTGAAGATTAACCCTAACCCTAACACCCCCCCCCAACCCCCCCTCACCCTAACCCTAGGACAGATAGGATTTCAGTTTGTCCTAGGACAAACTAAAATTCCTATCTGTCCTAGTAGGATTACGAATCCTACTGGATTTCAATCTCTACTGTGATATGTATATATATATATATATATATATATATATATATATATATATATATGTATATATATATATATACACACACACACACACACACACACACACACACACACAGAGAGAATGTGTAGTATCCAGTACATATATGTAGTATATAACATGTAGTATCCAGTATATATGTAGTATGTGTAGTATCCAGTATGTGTGTAGTATGTGTAGTATCCAGTATGTGTGTAGTATGTGTAGTATCCAGTGTATATGTTGTATGTGTAGTATCTGGTATAAGTGTAGTATGTATAATGTAGTATCCAGCATATGTGTAGTATGTGCAGTATCCAGTATATATGTGTAGTATAAAACATGTAGTATCCAGTATATATGTGTAGTACGTATAATGTAGTATCCAGTATATGTGTAGTATGTATAATGTAGTATCCAGTATGTGTGTAGTATGTATAATGTAGTATCCAGTATATGTGTAGTATTTATAATGCAGTATCCAGTACATATATGTATAATATATCCTGTCATATCCCCTACCTTTCCTCTATATCTGCTGTTTCATCCTTTTTTTCCATTTACACAGAATGTTTGTGTACACCCAGAGAAGCCACATTATCTGAGCAGCTGTTCGTCTAAAATGCCTTATTTTTATTGATTCCCTGGAAGTTGAAGGTAAGTGAAGGAAGAAGCCGACAGAAAGGAATTATAATTCCACCAGCGCTGCTTATGACTTGTCTTTTCAAGGAGAAGCTGTGGTGGGTTATTACTGTGTACAAGGCATCCTGTCACTCCAACCTGACAAATGTGGAAAGCACCTCTTTAGCCTGTTGGCTTTTGGACGCTACACAGAGACAGTTTGGCCACAGTCATTTCCACTTTAGACAAACTCAATGTCAGAGTGGCCGTCAGCATGTTATATCTTCCATTCAGCATCAACAACAAAACCATACCAGACGTACACTAAACGTCCTCCTGCAGACTGAGTTTATGTATTTATTCATTTACATTTATTTTTCTTCCCAGGGTTTGCAAGTGCAAAAATTACAAACAAGATATTAACAGTAACTGAGTTACAACTAAGTTAAATACTATAGTTTTTCAGTTCCAGTCTGGAACATGTAGTATCCAATATATAACTGTAATAACTATAACATGTAGCATCCGATATATAAGTATAATAAATATAACATGTAGTATCTAGTATAAATGTGAAATAAATATAACGTAGTATCTAGTATATATGTGTAATAAATATAACATGTAGTATCTAGTATATATGTGTAATAAATATAACATGTAGTATCTAGTATATATGTGTAATAAATATAACATGTAGTATCTAGTATATATGTGTAATAAATATAACATATAGTGTTGGAGCCATTTATATTATTTATTAATATTTTGGATAATAGTAAATCAAAATAAGGCAAATGGTCATATTGATTGATGAATTATGATTGATTTCATATTGTTTTCAGCTGCTCACGCCCTCCTCCTGATCGGACCGTCCTCCTGTGATTAGGGACAGAGGACAGCTGGTTCAGGCCTTTTGTCTGACTGTCATGAGGAAGGAGTGAGACAGTTTATCTACCACTAAATATACTATATCTGCTTAAGAAGTTTTTTTTGTTTGATAATTGTGAAGTAGAAGTCAACCACGGAGAATATTTTTGTTGGTGAAAATAAATGTTGATCATTTTTGAATATAGAAATATCTCCGCGAGTGATTATTAAGGAATTTAGCAAGTCATAGACCTACTCCTCAGACTACTCTGCTATTTTTATTTTTTTACCCTTTTTCTTTTTTCATGCAAGAGTAGCCGTATCATGTAGTATCTGATATGTAAGTGTAATAAATATAACATGTAGTACCTGATATATAAGTGTAATAAATATAAGATGTAGTATCTAGTGTATAAGTGTAATAAATGTAACACGTAAAATCCAGTATATATATATATATATATATATATATATACACACACACACACACACACACACACACACACACACACACTGGATGCTACATGTTACATATATTACACTTACATACTGGATATAACATGTTATATATATTACACTTATACTTAATTTTATATATATTTAACTTTTATAGTGGATACTATATGTATGTTACATCTATATCCTGAATACTACATGCTGTTTTTTGTAGTAGTACACATTGCAGTATTTTGTATAGAAACATGAATGTGTCGTACTACATGGACCATGAGACACATCACCATGGAAACCATCTCATCTGTTTAGGGATGTTTACAGAACATTATGTTTACATAGAAATCTCAGTGAAATCATTTCCTATAAATGACATTTTTCATTCTCCACAGATAAATGTTAGCTTTCTTCTTAACTTGTTTGGATGTGTTAATCTACAAGAGGATGTTATTTTCCCTGTACATAATAATTTATGTGAATAATATTGAACTAATATGTACTTACATATGTGGGCAGTAGTCACCCCTGCACCATGGGCCTTTCAGACTGTATTTCCTCATATGTACATCCATATGGAATGGATATCAACAGTCAACACTGGTCCAAACTGTAGCAGGTTGGAGCATTCTAGGGTCCAGTGTGTATATATATATATATATGTATGTATGTATATATATATATATATATATATATATATATATATATATATATATATATATATATATATATATATATATATATACACATCATGTAGTATCCAGTATATATGTGTAACATATGTAACTTGAAATATACAGTATACAAGTGTAATATAAGTCATATCCAGTGTAAGTGGATTTTTGAATATGGATTTTTTTTTTTTTTTTTGCCACTTACAAGCCAGGAACCAAATATGGTAACTTCACTGACCTTGATTTTCTACATGACAATACAACATTTTGAACTATTCTACTGAAATTTCAATGGAATAAACATTATGTAGACTCATTTATTAACACGCCACGTCTATGTGTTGCATTCAGGTACCTCTGTAAAGACTGGAAGCCTTATAGAATGAAAACACTTAGATATGCTGTGGATATAGGTGTCTATATGCAGATATGTATGAAAAGTGTAATTGTTCATGTAAAACCCTCTGTGATCAGTTTGTTTTAATTCAACTCGCTCATATAATGTATTGTGTATTTTCTCCACCAAATCTACCTGGATTGCCACACTTGAACTGCACTAATCAATGATTCCATGGATTGATACAGTACTGATGGACGCTCATGTTCACAGTCATTAATAAATATGTCATTCTGGTTTATATTAATGGTTTTTGGATCGAAGAACATATGTCAGTGACACAGAGGAAAAGTACAATTCAGGTTTGGTCTTTTCTGGGGATCGGCCTTTAGAAATATCAGCATAATAGCTGTGGTTTCACTGCGTGCATCAAAAACGACAAATAAATGAACAAAGCAGCGAGAAAGGAGAAGTGTTTTGGAATGGATCCAGTTAGTGAAGGCAAACGAATCAAACTAATCAGAGCAGAATACAAAAACAGGAGTGTTTCTACTGAAAGTGTACAGAAAACAAAGTGTTTATTGGGTAAACTCCAGCCACAATCCAAACTTTGTTTTCATGTCGACCATTTTCTGCGGCTCTCTCTCTGTCTTTTCCACAATGACAGGCCTTAAACACTATATCCAAATTGGATCTGGGAAGATGCGAGCGTCGTCTGCATCTGCTTCTGAGAGACGTATACGGCGAGGCGGCTGATCGTCGGAGGAGCTGCTGAAAATTGTGCTGTCATGGTGGAAAACGCTGAGAGATTAATATGGGTGCATTTCGCTGCCATCATCTCGCTTTCATTATCAAGTAACAAGCGCTGGGAAAAAAAAAAAAAAAAAGAAACAAGACGCTGCTTCACTGCTCAACCTGAGATGTGAGTGTGACATTATGTTGACAATTCAGTGTGTGTGGACTGTTCGCACGCACACACACACACACACACACACACACACACACACACACACTGGTGTATCCATGCACCCATTACTGTCTATAGGAGATTGGCTTGGTTTTGTGCTGAGGTGTAATTGCACAGCTGTCTGGTATTAACCCTCCCAAACAAATGGGCTCGGTTAAGACGGCCTCTTTATAACACTGGTGTTAAACATAAGGCCCACGGGCCAACACCGGCCTCTTTACAACACTGATGGCCTCTTTACAACACTGGTGTTAAACATAAGGCCCACGGGCCAACACAGGCCTCTTTACAACACTGGTGGCCTCTTTACAACACTGGTGTTAAACATAAGGCCCGTCGGCCAACACCAGCCTCTTTATAACACTGGTGTTAAACATAAGGCCTGTGGGCCAACACTGGTGTCAAACATAAGACCCGTGGACCAACACCGGCCTCTTTATAACACCGATGGCCTCTTTACAACACTGATGGCCTCTTTATAACACTGGTGTCCAACATAAGATCCGTGGGCCAACACAGGCCTCTTTACAACACTGGTGGCCTCTTTACAACACTGGTGTTAAACCATAAGGCCCGTCGGCCAACACCGGCCTCTTTACAACACTGGTGGCCTCTTTACAACACTGGTGTTAAACCATAAGGCCCGTCGGCCAACACCGGCCTCTTTATAACACTGGTGTTAAACATAAGATCCGTGGGCCAACACCGGCCTCTTTATAACACTGGTGTTAAACATAAGGCCCGTGGGCCAACACCGGCCTCTTTACAACACTGGTGTTAAACATAAGACCCGTGGGCCAATACCGCCCTCTTTATAACACTGGCGTTAAACATAAGGCCCACGGGCCAACACCAGCCTCTTTATAACACTGGCGTTAAACATAAGGCCCACGGGCCAACACCAGCCTCTTTATAACACTGGTGTTAAACATAAGGCCCATGGGCCAACACCAGCCTCTTTATAACACTGGTGTTAAACATAAGGCCCATGGGCCAACACTGGTGTCCAGCATAAGATCTGTGGGCCAACACCGGCCTCTTTACAACACTGGTGTTAAACATAAGGCCTGTGGGCCAACACCAGCCACCAGAAAGTTTGATCTCTCCCATTGGATGAAACTGTGAAATGCAAAAATTACACTAGTCGCTTTACCTTTTCATTTTACATCTGCGCAAAACTTTACCGACATTTACTAACTGTAAATTGTGTGGTCCTCTGTGTCTTTTATTTATTTATTTATTTACTTACTTACTTTTATTGGGTTTTATTACTTCTTAACTATTTGATTTTGTGTTATTTAGAGCATTCCTGTAGTTCTATGTACTTATTTATTGTTTTTAGTATTTCTATCATATATTTCTATCCATTAATCCAACCATTCATCTATCCATTCATTCATCTACCCATCCATCCATGATCCATCCATCCATCACTGATACCCATCCATCCATCTATCATTCGTCCATCCATCCATCCATCCATCCATCCATCCATGTCATTCATATTAGATTAGAGTTAAATTGCTACAACATTTTGTTATAACATGAACATATCTTGTTGGAACATGAAAATATGCTGGTAGAACATAAAAATACTTTGTTATGTTGCTAAAATGTCTTCTTACAACATAATAATACAGGGGTTGGACAAAATAATGGGAACACCTTAAAAAATCAACAAAATATAATTTAATATGGTGTAGGTCCGCCTTTTGCGGCAATTACAGCCTCAATTCTCCGAGGTATTGATTCATACAACTTGTGAATTGTTTCCAAAGGAATTTTAAGCCATTCTTCAGTTAGAATACCCTCCAACTCTTTTAGAGACGATGGCGGTGGAAATCGACGTCTTACTTGAATCTCTAAAACTGACCATAAATGCTCAATAATGTTGAGGTCTGGGGACTGTGCCGGCCATTAGAGATGCTCAACTTCTTTAGAATGTTCCTCATGCCATTCTTTAACAATTCTAGCTGTATGGATTGGGGCATTATCATCTTGAGGTGAAGGTGTTTCCATTATTTTGTCCAACCCCTGTATATTGGAAATGTGTTATTAGGGCATGAAAATATCTTATGTTAATTAAAAGATGAAAATATGTTGTAATAATGTGAGAATATGTTATGTGAAAATCACTTTGCTGTAGCATGAAAATATCTTGTTACCCAATGAAAAACATGTGATTATAATAATAAATTGTCGCTGTAATGTGATGGTTTTTCATTTTGTGGCCTGGCAGCGTTCTGTTTGATAAATTGTACCAGCTGTCTTTTCCAGGCCACAGTGTGGAGGTAAAGACGTGCAGCTCCAGGAAGTCCATCAATATGCAGAATGTTGGCTTTGCATGATAATATGACTTTAGGCTTTAAGTGTGTTCAGGTCTGCGTAGACACGGGGAATGTCAGCGTTAATCTATTCCTCATCATGCCTCTGTCATGGGATCTCCTTGGAATTTTTACACCTCGTGGTTTGATGCATGCGCATGAAATGTCATTTCAGACATGTCATCCACAGCCCGGGTTCAGATGATACAGTGCACGTCAGGGAGAGCTTCCACTGTATGATCTGTGCAGGATTTATGTCTTAGCTAATGCAAGCTAATAAGGGTGTTAAGACCTCGCACACATACAAAGAAACTTCAGGAAACATCGCATACATTAACCCATAAAGACCCAAACAGCCACTGACGACCAAAACCATCTACTGGTGTAACTGTGTAATACCTATTGATCCACTAATCCTATCAATACATGTAAATAATTGGTGTAAAATACAGTTTGTCGTCTTTTCTCGGTCATCAGATATGACCCATTTGGACGTTAAGAGGCTCTGTAGTTACCATGGAAACACAGTCATCTTCTACAACATTGATTCACCAGTAAAACCCATTGAGTTGGATCAATGACAGTGGATGGACACACTGGGTTTATGTTCAGTTAACCCATAAAGACCCAGGTCTACTTGCGTCAGTTTCCAAATGACTTTTTTTCTGCATTTAACCTTTCTTATGTGATTTATCACCATTTATTCTAATATTATGATGTGTATTTTGCATTTTCAAGTATTAATCAGGTATTTTCTAGTATTTAATTCATTGATCATGTACATGTTCATAAAAACTCAGGTTAAAATTGAGGGTTATTCTATCAAAAACAGAAAAAACTGAAGAAAAAGTGACTTTTTCAGTCAAATATACATGTATCATTATCTGAACATAAACCCAGTGTTTCCATTCACTGTCATTGATCCAACTCCATGGGTTTTACTGGTGAATCAATGTTGAAGAAGATGACTGTTTCCATGGTAACTACGGAGCCTCTGAACGTCCAAATGGGTCATATCTGATGACCATGAAAACACAACCTGTATTTTACACCAGTTATTTTCATGTATTGATAGGATTAGTGGATCAACTGTTATTCAACTTTTTATATCAGTAAATGGTTTTGGCCGCCAGTAGGTGTTTGGGTCTTTATGTGTTAATCTCACGATATCCCGTGGCACGAAATTTTGTCACAACCCTACCATCTACTGATCTAAACTGTTTAATACCTGTTGATCCACGAATCCTATCAATACATGTGAATAACTGGTGTAAAATACAGTTTTTCGTCTTTACATGGCCATCAGATATGACCCATTTGGAAGTTAAAAGGCTCTGTAGTTACCATGGAAACACCGTCATCTTCTATAACATTGATTCACCAGTAAAACCCATTGAATTAGATCAATGACAGTGGATGGAGACACTGGGTTTATGCTCAGTTATTGATATATTTGCTGAAAAAGTTGCTTTTTCTTCATTTTGTTTTACTGTTTCTGATCAAATAACTTGATAGAATTAATGGATCAGCAGGTATTAAACAGTTTACCACGGATTTCCTTTCCAATTCGATACAGACTAATGCCGCGTTTCCACTACATGGAACCGGCTCGACTCGGGTACCAGGTCTTGTTCCTGGAGACCGTTTCCATTACAGGATACCACCGACTTTACAGTACCTGGATGTAATAGCGATGCAGTGCGTTACTTCTGTGTCGTCTGTTCAAAGAGTTGCTGATAAACTCGCTCGTTGCATGTTGTCTCATCAAGCTCATGCTGAATTTTTACGTCTGAACCTCCTCGACAAACCATGGTGTAGTTTTTCAGGCTGTCATTATGTGGATTAACCTACAGCTATATTTACTGTAAACTTCCACATCTGTTTTTGTAAAACGGCAGGCCACAGAGACGACTCTGACCAATCAGTGGTCTGCAGTGTTTACACGTCACGTTTTAGTATCTGTTCCCCTGTCCTTGAACCTCAGCGGAGGTGATACCAAAAAACTAGTACCGGGTACCAGATTCCAAGCCCTTTTTCATAATGGAAATGCAAAAAGGCCGAGTCAAGTCAAGCCGATACCACGTAGTGGAAACGTGGCACAAAAGTTAGGCTGGTATCGGCGATACCGATTCAATATCGATACTTTGTACAAATACACTTAATGTCTGAAAAATCTACAAATAAATAAATAGAGTATTTCAAATTATAACTTCACAAAGAATACAAGACATGACAGCAATTATTGTGTAATTAAGAACTATTATAAAAATGAAAACGTGCATATTTATTCACATTCCATGAACGTGTTAACATGAAACATGAAAACACTGAACATGTAACTTTTCAACAAAAGCCTCAAACATCGACACCTTCCCTCATTAACAAGTCTTTGTTAAAGAACAATAACAGATTGACTGTTTTCTCCTTTAGTCTGTTGTGTTTTTTACTCAGTACAGACTGAGTGAGAAGTGTGACGCAGTACACACTTACCCAGGCGGAAGAAGAAGTAGTTCCCACCAATTATGTATCATTTAGACCCCATCCCAATACTTCATCTACGTTCCACTGTGTTCAAACATTACCTCAAATGACCGAAGTATCAAAAGTATTGATAATTTGATTTGTGAGTCGATTCTAAATTGGAAAGATCTGGTATCAGAGATATCAGTATTTCAGTATCAATCCAAACATCACAACATTTTACATCAGTAGACGGTTTTGGTCATCAGTGGCTGTTTGGGTCTTTATGGGTAAAGATAGGATAATACAGAGAACAATTAAGTTGAAAACTGCCACAAAAGCAGTACTGGGTCTTTATGGGTTAATGCTGCCTCATTTGTATTGTAACATGTTCAGTCTAAAGGATCCAAATGCTGATTGGTCTCATAAGGCCAGAAATTTAGGCACCCAAAGAGTCAGTAATCCGGGAAATGTGGAATCAATATTTACCATCCCCAGAGGATAGACCTTAATGATTTACAACAACCTTCTTGACTTTTAGTCCAGAGCCAAATTTCCCTTTTACCAACACTTCCATCTGTGATGAACTAGGTTTGATTTTCTTTAAATGGCCGTTTATGTTGTGCCACGATCTAGTAGAAGTACAGTGTTGTAGTGTTTCAGTCTTTTAATTACTGTGCAGTTCATGTGCACAGTCAACACAATGAAACGCTGCCGCAGATGCATACTGTGACATTTCTGTACAACAATTATGTTTCACTTTAGGGGTCATAAATGTACGAACTGTAATTACAATATCACAATTTAATAGAGTAAAATAATAGCATTAAAGCATAAACAAATTTCTCTCTGTTTAAGTGTGAAAATTAAATTACATGATGAAAATGTAAATAACCTGGACAACCATGTACACCCTGAAATATCTTTTTATCTTTTTTTAAATTTTTTATTTTCATACAGTATTATCAGTATACAACGTACAGACCACTACAAATGCCCAAAACATTTAGTAACAGGCAGAATATTGGTCAGATTTTGGAGTTTACTAAAATGAGTTAAACACATTTGACTGTTAATGTCCTCAGAGTAATTTTTGCTTTTCACAGATTCATTCATCATTCATCATTGGCGGACCGGTTTTGGGTCACGGGCCGTAGGTTTGACAGTCCTGTCTTAACCCATAAAGACCCAAACATCCACCAATGACTAAAACCACCTACTGATTTAAACTGTCTAATAACTGGTGATCCACTAATCATATCAATATATGTAAATAATTGGTGTAAAATACAGTTTGTCATCTTTTCATGGTCATCAGATATAACCCATTTGGACGTTCAGAGGCTCCGTAGTTACCATGGAAACACCATCATCTTCTACAACATTGATTCATCAATAAAACCCATGGAGCTGGATCAATAACAGTGGATGGAGACACGGAGTTTATGTTCATTTATTGATATATTTGCTGGAAAAGTCACTTTTTCTTCGGTTTTCTCTGTTTTTGATATAATAAGCCTCAACTTTAATCTGGTGCTTTATTGAACATCTACATCAGGGAAGTCAAACTCATTTTAGTTCAGGGGCCACATTCAGTCCAATATGACCAGACCAGTACAATAACAACAGTGGAAAAAAGAAAAATTACATTATAATAATGTTTACGTCTACAAAGTTTCATAAAGAACCTTTTCCTTAGAACCTGAATTTCACTTTCGATAGGGTCTCTAAGAATAAAAACTAAATACTGTTTATATACTTCATGAAAAAAGCATGTCATATCTATTGTACCACTGGATACAGCACAGGTAATGACATTCATGGAGTAGAACTAAATCAATTCTGCAGAGAAATTCAATAAAATTAATGAATCTAAAGTGGGGCAGTTTAGAAGAAATGGGCATTTCAGACTTTGCATCACTGACATGATGGAGCAAGATTTCAGCAAGACAATTAATTGATAGTCGATTAATTGTTTACATCCCTTGTTATGTCTATAACTAGTTACGTCACGACATTTGCACATATAAGGTCAAGACGTCCAACGAACATTTCTCCGAGTACGACATAATTGTTTGTCAGCAGCAGCGGTTGTAGTAAAAACTGAAAATAGGTCAAAATTTCGAGCCAATTACCTAGAATGTTCAGTTGTTGGTTGTGTTAACGAACACAAGTGGCTGAAAAGGAGAGAAAGCATGGTCAACAACCTGGAGGGGGCGGGGCCTGAAGTGGCTCATTTGCATTTAAAGGGCCAGCACTCAAAATTACTCAGAAATAGGGTTGAAGATGGACTTGTGGAGTGGAATTAATGAAGAATTCAGACCCAAGCAGAGCATTTACAGTTTATGTAGACCACAGGGAAATGTTTGAAAATGCAGAATTCCATTAAAAAAAAAAAAAAAAAAAAAAAAGCAAATATCACTCCTTTAAATCTAGAGAAAATTGTATTTGGTAACCGACACAAAGTGGTACCACCGGGTTTTTATGGGTTTATGCAGGGGTGTCAAACTCATTTTCTTTCAGGGGCCATATTCAGCCCAATTCGATCTCTAGTGGGCTGAACCAGTAAAATATTAGCAGAATAACCTACAAATAATGACAACTCTAAATTTTTTAGTGTAAAAAAATAACATTAAATGATGAAACTATTTCTATCCAAAAAACAAAAAAGATGTGAATAACTGGAAAGAACTGAAATTTCTGAAGAAAAACAAGTGCAATTTATCAATATTCTGCCTCAACTTATGATTTATACATGTGCATTACGGATCAGATCTACCAAGGCACAAAACAGGCAGAATATTGTTAAAATCGCACTTATTTTTCTTTAGACATTTCAGGTTGTTCATATTTGTTCAGGTTATTGACATTTTATTGTTACAGGATATCAGAGTTTAATGTTTTTTGCAATAAATCAAAGAGAAAAAACTGGTGTTGCCATTATTTAGAGGCATAATTTATTATTTTTCTCACATTAAACCAAGAAGAAAATTTGGAGTCATTATTTCTAGGTTACTATGCTATTATTTTTAAGTTTGATGCCCTTGACTGTTAATATCGTCAGGGTAATTTTTGCATTTTGCACTTTGTAAATTCATCTTGTGGGCCAGATTGGACCCTTTGGTGGGCCAGTTTTGGCCCCCGGGCCGCATGTTTAACACCTGTGGGTTAATGGAAGGTACCAGAGGATCCTTCAATGACAAATTTCGTTTCGAAAACATGCGTCTGTGGTTTAAGGCAGCGTCCAGTGGCAGTAGATGTGGAATGTGCTTTATCGTGCAGTCGAACGCTGAATTTGTCTGCAGTCAGCACCAGTGAGCTTATTAGAAAACTGTTAACCACAAAAAAGGATCAAATGAGTTTCTATGACAACTTCAAGTCAGCAGTCTTTTAACAAATCAAAACATGATTAATCTCTCCCATAAAGTCTGTGGAATGGAGCCTCGTTTTTTTTTATGAATGGACCTTCAAACTCCTCAAGAGATGATTAATCAATGTCTACTGGAGACAGGAGTGGAGGGAAAAAAGAAGAAAATGTTCCTTTTCTAACGGAAAAGCCTGACTTTTGTCTGCTGAGACTCCAACGTACACCCCTGTAGAATAGCCGATTAAAATTAACTTTTTTTTATTTTTTCCTCGGGTCTTTGTGTTCACTGTCATTGCTTTCACATTCTGTCAAATATCACCCAGAAGTGAAATATAAACTGCACTCAGTAATCCAGTGTTTAACCTCACATCTCAAAGAGAATGCAGACGAACGTTTCGCAGAAAGCCTGAATAAAAGACGATGTTTGTTTAATTAACGGCAAATAATTAGAGCAGATTGGGGAAGAGAGGACAGAACATGCGCTGGAAACATCAGATAAGCATCAGGGCCAGTTTAGTTCAGGTTCCACATTCAGCCCAGTGTGAGCTCAACTGGGTCCAACCAGGAAAATAATAAACGACAAATAATAATCCAGATTTTTCTGTTAGTTTTAGTGTGAAAGTTAAATTATTTACTGAACAACCATGTGCATCCTGAAAAAAATACATATATATTAAGTGTAATTTCAACAGTTTTATGTTGCAGCTTATTATTTACACAATTTTCAGATCACAGTCAACCTACTAATGCTAAAATAAAGATGTGAATAACCTGAAAAAGCTGAAATTTCTTAAGAAAAATAAGTGCAATTTTAACAATATTATGCCTCAACTTATCATTTACACATGTGCATTATGGAATGGATCTACAAAGGCGTGAAACATTTAGTAACAGGCAGAATGTTGTTAAAATTGTACTTATTTGTCAGGTTTTTCATATTTGTTCAGGTTATTCACATTTTATTATGACAGTATAGTTTGTACATGTAAAGATTTTTATAATGTAATTTTATTTTTTTCACATTAGACCAAGAAGAAAATTTGAATAGAATAGAATATAATCCAAATAGTTCCCCTTGTTTTGTTGTGAAACTTGAATTATTCTATGAAAATGTGAATAACCTGAACAATCATGTCCACCCTGAAACATCTTTTTTAAAAAAAATAAGTGCAATTTGAACAATATTATGTTGCAGTTTATCATTAACACAACTTACAGATCACAGTGGATCGACAAATGCAGAAAACATTTATTAACAGGCATAATATTGTTAAAATTGCACTTATTTTCCTTGAGAAATTTTAGTTTCCCATACAGTATGTGTTCAGGTTATTCACATTTTATTACTTTCATAACGTAATTTTACTTTTTCCACATTAGACCAAGAAGAAACTTTGGAGATGTCATTATTTATAGGTTATAATATAATATAATATAATATAATATAAAATAATATTGTTTAATCCTCCGGTACTACTAATAACCGTGGTTCAGCACTCCGTTTGAATAGGGTCCTGACCTCTTGTGTCTGAACTGGGGTCTTACCCTCACGAACTAACCCGAAGAGGTACTACTCAGCTGAACTTATTTTGGAACACTCGCCTGTCTTCTAACTACCTTTAATCCCAACCTCTGCCCCGCTAACCCTGGTACCAGAACTGCCAGGAGAAACCCACTCTGTGGTCAGTAATAATACCAGTCCAGTTGGTTTTTGGTAGCTGTTCCACATGGATTAGTGCACTTGTTACATGACAGGTAATAATTTAAAAGCCAGGAAAATAGGCTTTCGGGACATAAAAATGGTAGGTGGATAAAGGCTAAAATACTTTCAGGACCTTTGAGACTTTTGATGTTATGCACACAATAAACCTAACGTTTTACATTCACCAACATATTATGCCACACAGGGAAATAACTCAAGGAGAATTTAGAATTTACTTTTTATAAATTTATTGTAGGCAATTTTAGCAAAGCAAAGCATATACATAAATCATCAATCAATTAATCCCTAATAAAATCATTAAACTGAACTTCTAAAACCATAAATCAATATCCTGATTATTAAACCTAAACTGTCCTCAATTTTCCTTACTTCAACGCAATCCCTGTTGTAATCTCTCAACCCACAGTTCAGCCTTGTGAAAATGTCCCTAATTGTTGCCTCGCTTGATCTCCTCAAGGGGAAGAAAAACATAAAAATAGAATGGTGTTGAAAGTCTCTTTTCTTCAATCAAAAATTGAAAGAAAATCAAAATTGGAAAAGTTCTCAAATAAGAATAATTATTTCTCTAACTTCTGTAAAAGGAAAAATCCCGAAATGATAAAAAGATCAAAAATTAGAAAGTGTTGTAAATCCAGTTAAATCGGAAAAGTAAAACTATAAAAATAGAATCCAAAAATCAATCTAGATTAACAAGTCGAATAGACTGAATCCGTAGAAAATCCAATAACCGAGAAAAATCGGATAAATGGAAATAAAACTAATGACTTCAAAGTCTTCTGAAAAACGTTCAAATTCATAAAGAATTGAAAAATTGGAAAAGGAGTCCAATAAGTGAAAATGTAAAAATAGTAATTACAACTAAATATAGAAAAAGGTCTAACCTAGTAAAAATAAACAATTGTATAATTTAGAAAAATAGGATTATCACTTACCGAGTATTAATCGGAAAAAGTTACAAAACCGGAGAATTCGGATAAAAATCAAAAATTAAAACTTAATCAATATCAAAAACGTAAATAGGAAAAAGTCAAGAAGTTAGAGAAATTGAATAAATGTAGAAAAATCAAAAACCAAATTTAATCTAATTACTGTAAAAAGTCAAAAGGTAAAAATTAATTTAATTTGCAAAGACAACCTCAACAGCTTGATCAGGGCTGCCGAGTTTGTCTTAAAATACTGGGTAAAAGAAAAGAAATAAGAAATGTAAAAATTCTTCTTCCTTTCCAGTCCGGGCCAAAGTGGAGAAAAATACCAAAAGTCTGTTAAACAGATGGTCCGTCGGCAAATGTTCCCCAAAAGGTGGTAAAAGCTCTTAAAATACAATTCTTGCCTTTTAAGAGTCTTTGGTCCTTTGTCATCTGAAGAAATAGGTCTTTGCTTTTAAAAGTTCGATCCGTCGATGCAAAGTTATTCTATCAGATGAACCTCCAGCATTATTTGAGAAGTAAGATTAACTCCGAAGCCAATCTGCCACGCTCCTTTCGGGTCTCAAAAGAGCATCGCTCAGAGTTATCTTCTCTACGTTTTACAACGTAGGGCACGCAACTTCTTAGAGCGTCTCGCACTTCTGAAAATGCTATAATAGCGGTTCTGGTTTTTAACCAAACTCTAGGCATTACCTCATTGATGCCTAGACAGTTGACTTCATTGATAGATGAGTAATGTCTAAATGCCTCTGGCAGAACTTCCCTTTTTTACTGGTCTTGACCAGTTTTGGGTGCAGAAAATAGCCTATTGTTTATGTCACTTCTCTTTTCTTAACGTTATCAGTTAGCTTCAGCTGCAGATGGCTCGGTGCTGCTTACTTTACTTCTCCTTTTCTGCCGGACTTTGCCCTAACATGCCCCTTCACTGCTTTAACATGTCTCAACTTGTCTCCTCTACACACAGTAGTCACAAATGAATCAACATTCATTTAAACATTCTTTTCTTAGCTATACTTATTGATCACATTACATATATCTAATTTAATGCAATACATCAGTTCAAATCATCTTTTTAATACTAAGCTGTACTTAACATTGGTTAAAATGCTGGGTGTTACACTTCTTTATGAGGCCTTCTGGTGCCTGGTGTGACCTGTGGGGCCCTGACCTCTGCCTAACTTGACACCCCCTCCTAGAGGTCAAGGGCTCCCAGGTTATACTTATCACTCCGGGGAATCTGGGGCGATCGAAGACCACATCAGCTGGGTTGTGTCAGACCTGACAGAGTCCAGTGGAGCCAGTGGATGCAACAGGTCAGGATGATCGGATGGATGGTGGCACCTCCTGGGCCACCTGAAGCTCCTCCAACTGCTGCTCTAGCTGTACCTGCTGTGATGCCCGCTGTGTCATCCGCTCCAACTCTGGTTCCCGATCATGGAGTCTCCGCTCTGCTGCCTCGATCACTCTGTCCATCCCGTCGGCTGCATTCGGCTCCCGATGACTCTGGAGGTTCTCTCAGTGGTCGCAGGGACTCGTCCAGGAAACGCTGCACTTGCCATCCTTCAGCCTCCACCGCTTGGACCATACACCCCGCTCGCCTCAGGAGTCTGCAGTCATCACCGTCCAGCATACCTTCTCCATCCCACCGACAGCTGCAGTGGTTATCTTCATCTGCAATCTCTCTCACCACCCACCTGGCGATGAATTTGATTCTTGGTAACATCGTTACACGGCATATTCCACACACGTGTGAGTCCAAAACCTTCACTGGTTTAGGATGTTGCTCTTTAAGTTCTCTTGGATCTTCTTGGAACCGCGCCAGCTTGTTTCTTCCCGGGCCAGTCCAAATCACAGGCACTGTGGTGGGTTTCAGGCACACCACACAGCTGTTTCTCAATCTCCTCCATTGTAGTTGCTCAGGTTCTTGTAAAAGCGCTGATCTTTTTGCTTGTTTCAAAGTCTCTAGGGCTCTGCCTAAGAGTCCTCTGGCATGTCGCTTGGTGACAACCACCCCTTTCACAGTGGCCAATCTGACGAAGGGTGGTAGGCCTTGTGCTATTGGCCATGGTTTTCAGTCCCCAGTATCCATTTAGCCAGAAACTGGTTTCAGCTGCTCTATCCCTTGGATTCCGGATCTCTAATTGTACTGTATTTCTGTCTAAAATCTTGACCACTTTGTCATTTCTATCATACTTAGCCCTCACGGCTGCCCCTGCCACTCCCATGGGACCCCTGCCACATCCATGCAGATCAATCCCCGTGGTATGGAGCTCTTGATAGTGAATCCGCCGCTCTGCTGTCCTCTCGGTCCTGCGTTGTATCGACTGCACAACTCACAGTTCTTTAGGACTCGGCGTACCTCACCCCCCGGAATCCAGAGCCGCTGAACCTCCAGTTCCCTGCGCATTGGGTCAGCGCCCGCATGGCCCAGTGTCTCGCTGCACTGCCATCGTCACCCCCTCCACGCAGTCTCTCGGGACGACTTTCCCCCTGGGTGTAGTCTCCCATTCTTCTTCACCGACAATGACAACTTTTCTCAGCTGGACGAAACGATCCACCTCGTCGTTCCCTTGCCAGTGAGGACCTTCTCTGGTGTGAGCTCTCTGATGCACCACCACAAGGTCTACATTCAGTCTCAACTCTGCTATCTTCTTCCGCAGATCGTCACGTGCTCCTTTCTTTCCTTTCGCCGTCTCGAAGCCGTTCTCCTCCCAGATGGCGATCTCTGCCTTTCCTTCTTGATCCGAAGGCGCCTCGTTGCCCCTTGAGCTTCCTTTCTCCGGCGGTTGTTCAGGCGTGGACTCCCACTGCGGTGTCGATCGGCCCCCATCCGTCTGCTTCGGGTGGTGCTCCGGGCGCAGCGATGGTCCTGGTCCCTCTGGCTCCGGTGACGGTTCTGGTTCCCCCTCATGCTGCTGGACCGGCGAAGGTCCCCCGCCATCCTGGCCTGGTGCCCTTGGATCCGTTGGCGGTTCTGGTCCCTGTCTGCACCCCTGGTCCGCTGACGCTGGAGGTTCCCCGTCCTGCCGGTCTGGTGCCCCTGGACCCAGCGCCGCTGCCGCCACCGTCGTGGTCTCCGCCGTCACCATGGTCGCTGCTGTCGGACGATCTGTGGTTGGGGGATGAGGACGTCCCCCATCTCTCGTTGCGTTGTCTGTTGTCGGGCTGCACCACTCCTAACCCCCTTAGCGCATCGGGGCAAGAGAGGAGGGATGTCAGCTGGTTGGGTTTCTCCGCAGAGCCGTCTTCTCCTTGGCGACTGCTGCTGCTTCCACGCCTGCTGCTGTCACATCTAGCAGGTCTGGAACGTGGATGGGGCAGTTATGGTCCTCTCAACTGCTCCGCCCTTCTGGGTCCTGATGCCGTCAGGACTGCTGCTGCTCGGGTCAGGTCTGCTCCCAGAAGTCCTTCGGGGATCTCACACGACCAGTAGTCCCTTGACCACCGGCTTATTCTTTTGTCGGGACCCCGAACTTCCCTTTGTTCGGAACTCGTCCCTTCGTGGTCGCCACGTGTTTAATCCTCGGGTTTACTACTAACCGTGGTTCAGCACTCCGTTTGAATAGGGTCCTGACCTCTTGTGTCTGAACTGGGGTCTTACCCTCACGAACTAACCCGAAGAGGTACTACTCAGCTGAACTTATTTTGGAACACTCGCCTGTCTTCTAACTACCTTTAATCCCAACCTCTGCCCCGCTAACCCTGGTACCAGAACTGCCAGGAGAAACCCACTCTGTGGTCAGTAATAATACCAGTCCAGTTGGTTTTTGGTAGCTGTTCCACATGGATTAGTGCACTTGTTACATGACAGGTAATAATTTAAAAGCCAGGAAAATAGGCTTTCGGGACATAAAAATGGTAGGTGGATAAAGGCTAAAATACTTTCAGGACCTTTGAGACTTTTGATGTTATGCACACAATAAACCTAACGTTTTACATTCACCAACATATTATGCCACACAGGGAAATAACTCAAGGAGAATTTAGAATTTACTTTTTATAAATTTATTGTAGGCAATTTTAGCAAAGCAAAGCATATACATAAATCATCAATCAATTAATCCCTAATAAAATCATTAAACTGAACTTCTAAAACCATAAATCAATATCCTGATTATTAAACCTAAACTGTCCTCAATTTTCCTTACTTCAACGCAATCCCTGTTGTAATCTCTCAACCCACAGTTCAGTTCTTTGAGTCCTTTCGAAATTGTCCCAAATGGTTGCCTTGCTCGAGGTCTTCAAGGGAAGAAAAAGGAAAGACCTCTGTTTCCGAATTTAAGGAAAATCCTAAAAAGTTCAAATCCCGATAAAATCAAAATTAATATAATTTAGAGAAGGAACTCATCAGCTCGGCCAAAACGGATGAAATTCGATGCTGGGTAAAAGGAAAAAGAATTAAGAAATATAAAAATCTTCTTCCTTTTCAGTCCGGGCCAAAGTGGAGAAAAATACCAAAAGTCTGTTAAACAGATGGTCCGTCGGCAAATGTTCCCCAAAAGGTGGTAAAAGCTCTTAAAATACAATTCTTGCCTTTAAGAGTCTTTGGTCCTTTGTCATCTGAAGAAATAGGTCTTTGCTTTTAAAAGTTCGATCCGTCGATGCAAAGTTATTCTATCAGATGAACCTCCAGCATTATTTGAGAAGTAAGATTAACTCCGAAGCCAATCTGCCACGCTCCTTTCGGGTCTCAAAAGAGCATCGCTCAGAGTTATCTTCTCTACGTTTTACAACGTAGGGCACGCAACTTCTTAGAGCGTCTCGCACTTCTGAAAATGCTATAATAGCGGTTCTGGTTTTTAACCAAACTCTAGGCATTACCTCATTGATGCCTAGACAGTTGACTTCATTGATAGATGAGTAATGTCTAAATGCCTCTGGCAGAACTTCCCTTTTTTACTGGTCTTGACCAGTTTTGGGTGCAGAAAATAGCCTATTGTTTATGTCACTTCTCTTTTCTTAACGTTATCAGTTAGCTTCAGCTGCAGATGGCTCGGTGCTGCTTACTTTACTTCTCCTTTTCTGCCGGACTTTGCCCTAACATGCCCCTTCACTGCTTTAACATGTCTCAACTTGTCTCCTCTACACACAGTAGTCACAAATGAATCAACATTCATTTAAACATTCTTTTCTTAGCTATACTTATTGATCACATTACATATATCTAATTTAATGCAATACATCAGTTCAAATCATCTTTTTAATACTAAGCTGTACTTAACATTGGTTAAAATGCTGGGTGTTACACTTCTTTATGAGGCCTTCTGGTGCCTGGTGTGACCTGTGGGGCCCTGACCTCTGCCTAACTTGACAATATAATATAATATAATCCAAATGTTTCTCTCTGTTTTGTTGTGAAATTTCTGAAAATGTGAGTAACCTGAACAACCATGCATACCCTGAAATATATTTTTTAAAAAAAGAAAAAAAAGTGCAATTTCAACAATATTATTATTATTATTAGAATAGAAAATTAGAAAATTAGAATATTGATGAAATTCCATCTATTTTTCCAAGATATTTCAGGTTATTCACATTTTATTGTGATAGGATAGTTTATAACTGTCAATATTTTCATAATGTAATTTTCCTTTTTTCACATTAGACCAAGAAGAAATTTTGGAAATGTCATTATTTGTAGGTTGTTACCTAATATAATAAAAACAACAACAACAAAAATAACAATAATAATAATAATAATAATAATAATAATAATAATAATAATAATAATAATAATAATAATAATAATAATGAAAAATTAATTAATTAATTAATTAATTAATCAATCAATCAATCAATCATCATCATCATCCAAATTTTTCTGTTTTGTTGTAAAAGTTACATTAAGAAAATGTGAATAACCTGAAAAACCATGTACACCCTGAAATATCTTTTTTCTTTTCTTTTTCTAAGAGTGCAATTTCAACAATACAGTCGATCTACAAATGTAGAAAATTTTTAACAGGCAGAAAATTGTTAAACTTCCACTTATTTTTCCAAGACATTTTTATGTTACGAGGTTATTCACATTTTATTGTGACAGGATTGTTTGTAAATGTCAATATTTTCATTATGTAATTTTACTTTTCGGCGTTGTCCTTATTTATATGTTATTACATCATTATTTTACTTGATATCCCATTCAGCTGTATGTGTCCCCTGAACACCCTTTACTGTTAATATTTTCAGTATAATTTTTCTATTTCTGAAATGTATCCCATATGTTTGACAGTCCTGTATTAGGGTTTACAGTTTAGACATGCATTGTGGGTATTTATGGTGTTAGCAGTGGAATAAAACATCAGAACAGACCCTCTTCTATTTTCAGACAGTTTCAGCAAGTGAAGCGGCGTGAGATGTAAATTTTGGGGGAATTTTACTTTCAAAGTAGCTGGGAGCATTAAGGAAGAGCAAACGGCTCCTATGAAAGTTTTATTGGGGCCGGCTGACGGTAATCCCTTTCTCATCACTGCTTTGAACGCTTTTGGTGCGAGTTAAAAGAGGAACAATCGATAATGAACTGAATCTGGCCACATTAGAGCCCCTTCTGGGATACCAATGTTCTCTTCCCCCATAAATCCATCACATCAGGGGTGAAAGGCAGTGACAGAGTCAGACAGAGGAGGGGCTCTGAGCTGGAACAAACCAGAACAATACAACACCCTCAGACATTTACACAACTAGGACCAGTGGCCCTGGAGCTCAGCACCATGTTCTATGGTCGAGTCCTGTGGTCTGGATACAGGAGATCAAGCTCCAAGTAGAAGAGCGTGGTACTTTCACTGGAGGAGAACTCAACTACTTCAATCCAAGTCCAAATATGACTCCCTATATTGATATCTGTAACCATTTACATGTTATAACCCATCAAAATATGGACCATTATAAGAAAAGACAAATTTGTAATATTCAAAAAAATTTGTCCAAAATGCAAAAAACTAAATTTCTCAAAACTGTGAATAAACTTGGTAGACATTGTCCCAAGGAAGCTTCATATGAAATTTACAATGAATTTGACCAGTAGTTTCAGAGAAGAAGATTGTTGAAATCCAGACTTTGGTGACCTTGAGTTTGACCCTTTAAGGTCAATCAAGGTCAAAGGTCATGGACCCAAATGAAAGTCCATATATGACTTCCTATCAGTGCTCAATAGGAACTATGTTGATATCTGCAACCATTTACATGTTATAACCCATCAAAATATAAACTATTATTAGTAAAAGCAAATTTGTAATATTTTTTAAAGTTGTCAAAAATGTAAAAATCTAAATTTCTCAAAACTGTGAACAAACTTTGTAGACATTGTCCCAAGGAAGCTATTTATAAATTTGAAATGAATCCAACCAGTAGTTTCACAGAAGAAGACTTTCGAAATCTAGATTTTGGTGACCTTGAGTTTGACCCTTCAAGGTCACTCAAGGTCAAAGGTCATGGTCCCAAATGAAAGTCCATATATGACTTCCTATCAGTGCTCAATAGGAACTATGTTGATATCTGCAACCATTTACATCTTATAAACCATCAAAGGATGGACTATTACAAGTAAAGGCAAATTTCTATTTTTCAAAAATGTAAAAATTCTTAATTTGTCAAAATTGTGAAGAAACTTTTTGTCACGTCTTGCCTCATCTTGTCTTAGCTTATGCTGCATTTCAGGCCA
Source organism: Sphaeramia orbicularis (assembly GCF_902148855.1). NCBI lineage: Eukaryota > Metazoa > Chordata > Actinopteri > Kurtiformes > Apogonidae > Sphaeramia > Sphaeramia orbicularis. The sequence goes on along the minus strand of NC_043974.1, from coordinate 34,016,941 downwards.
GTTTTTGAGCCCGTAAGTCACAATTTCAAGTCACGACTCACGACTTTGTAGCTTTCCAGTTAAGTCTAGCCAAACTGAATGAGGGCAAGGAATTGTGGGAATTATATGTAAACAAACCAACATGATGGACCGTACACAGCTTATGTTCATCTACAGTCATTTCCATCCCAGAGGTGCTTGCTTCTTGCTTATTTGAGGAAAACAGGAGGAAAAAAATAATGTTACGCTATTTATATATTTGGATACATACTCATTTATTCTTGTATTCAATGGACTAAAAACTAGCTAACGCTAGAGTAGCTGCTGATTATGCAGAACATCTGCGGATAAATAATGTTACAGCAATACCTTGTTTTAATAAACAATTTCCATAAACACCACACCTATGGGGGCTGCTGTTGTTGTTTTACAGGTTATGTGACATCAGAGCGTGGAACTGGGAGTACGTGGATCTAATATGAGTCCACAGGTGGGAAGTCACAGGTTTGACTGGAATTCCAGTGCATTTTCACAGAAGAAGACTGGAAAAACAGGAGTCACCTGGAACGCAGCATTAGCCTATTTGAGCTTGTGTGGTTGTGTCTGCCATATTGTGTTTTATCTTATCTTACCTCACCTTATCTTTCCTTGACTTATCTTACCTTATCTTTCCTTATCTTATCCTACCTTTCCTTATCCTATCTTTCCTTACCTTATCTTTCCTTATCGTATCTTGCCTTATCTTACCTTATCCTACCTTTCCTTATCTTATCTTACCTTATCTTTCCTCATCTTATCGTACCTTACCTTATTTTTCCTTAACTTATCTTTCCTTATCTTACCTTACCTTATCTTTCCTTACCGTATCATTCCTTATTTTACCTTATCTTATCTTACCCTATCTTACCTTACCTTATCTTTCCTTATGTCATCTTATCTTACCTTATCTTATCTTAACTTACCTTTCCTTATCTTATCTTACCTTATCTTTCCTTATGTCATCTTACCTTAACTTTCCTTATCTTACCTTATTTAATCTTATCTTTCCTTTCTTTACCTTATCTTACTTTATCTTTCCTTATCTTATCTAATCTTTCCTAATCTTACCCTACCTTTCCTTATCTTTCCTTATCTCACCTTACCTTAACTTTTCTTATCTTATCTTTCCTTATCTTATATAATCTTATCTTATCTTACTTTACCTTACCTTTCCTTATCTTATCTAATCTTTCCTAATCTTACCTTCTTTCCTTATCTCATCTTACCTTACCTTTCCTTATCTTATCTTTCCTTACCTTATCTCATCTTATTATTTCACAGGTCTTATCTTTCCTTATCTTATCTTATTATTTCACAGGTCTTATCTTATCTTACCTTATCTTTCCTTACCTTATCTTATTCTTTCACAGGTCTAACCCACTTCAGATCCCATTGGACTGACTGTAGAACCTGAACTCAACTCATTTCCACATCCTCATGTACATGTCCATGCAGCAGATCCAGTATTTCACCCTCTTTCTCCGTATTGGTTTCCTCTCCAGACCTTCTTTCCTCTTGTTAAACCTGATCACGTGTACCCTATTCCCTCACCTGCTTCCTTCAGAGTCATATTCCACCTCGGTTAATTGAGTAATTAAATATTTTTATATCCCTGCTAGTGCGGGCGGGCGGGCACAGCCATATAAATACTGTAATAACAAGGCAGACTTTGTGCTTTGAAGGTCAAGCATGTCGCACCGACTTCTGTCTGCCCCTTTAATATTTTATAACCTGAAAATGAAAAAAAGCACATCCAATCCAAACGTATCTGGGAGTCATCGGAGGAGGATTTTCCATGTGGTGTTTACAATCTAAACAGGCCTGAGCCGTCTCTGCCTTTTTTATCGTGTTTAGATCATTATTTTTTATTTGTTCTTGTCTATAATCACTGACATAGGGGCTGATGATCACTACTCAAACGTCTGCATAAAGGTTATCACTCCTGGTGAAGGCCGTGCACCGAATGAGCCCATAACCGGTAAAAGATAACAGTAAAAACTAACCCCTGGATTTATTTTCTGACCGACCTGCTCCCTTTATTGACGGCAGGACGGAGCGGTTCTTCATAATATTAGCAAAAGTGCAACATCCAAATCAGAGGAGGTGCAGAGGTTGTCCAGAAGGGATTAAATATGTCACAGCTCTCTATTATTAATGAAGCCATGTGGTGCAGCACAGATGCCCTGATGAGAATCAGATTCTATACACTGTAAAAAAAAAAAAATTGTAATTGAACAGAATTAGGGATGTAACGATTACTGGTATAACGATAAACCGCGGTATAATTGCAGATGGTTAGTATTACCATTTAAATTCTAATTATCATGATAACCGTGTTTGATTACCGCACTTTTAGGGGGAAATACCCTATGTAAAGATATGCTTTTATGTCATATTTGAGTATAGTTTTAATTTATTACAATTTTAATTTCATATACCTAATATTTGGAACCAATATTCACTTTCAAAGTCTTTGAAAAGGTTTGTTAAGCATCTGTGTGTTATTTATGCAATAAATTATGTACATTTTTCAAGTTGGATTTTATTTTTTTTGTGTGTTTTCAGGTGTTTTATGTTTTTATTGTAAGTTAAAGTGAAAAAAATAATAGACAGATAATATAGATGAAGTTGTGCTGAAAAAAAAAGCCCAAACATGGGTATAGTAAGCATTTGTTTATATAGTATATAAAGGCAAAGTCAAAAGTACCGAAAAACGGACATACACCCACACACATATATATATATATATATATATATATATATATATATACATATATATATATATATATTTTTTTTTTTTTTTTTATGTGTGTATATATATACATATATACATATATATCACACACACACACACACACACACACACACACACATATATATATATATATATATATATATATATACATATATATATATATTTTTTTTTTATGTGTGTATATATATACATATATACATATATATCACACACACACACACACACACATATATATATATATATATATATATATAAATAAATAAATGATAAACTGAGGCATGATATTGTTAAAATTGTACTTATTTTTCTTAAGAAATGTTAGCTTTTTCAGGTTATTCACATCTTTATTTTTTGGATAGTGCATAAAGGTAAACATTTTCATAATTTAATGTCTGTTTTTTTTTTTACTAAAAAAGAAAGACTTGTAGTTGTCATTATTTATAGGTCATTATGCTATTATTTTACTGGTCTGATCCATTTGAGATCAAATACGAGTTTGACACCCCTGGTTTATATGGTTGTTTTATTGAAAAAAAGTATGATTAATAAGTAATTACACTCCAGTAATAAATCCATGATAGATTTTGATCAGGCTGAAACGATGACAAAAAAACACCAATATTTTATGTCAGTATAGTTTAGAAACATAAATATTTTTGTCTAATCTACTTCTTTACATAGGTGTTATGTAGTTCGATAACTGACAGATGGAGACACTTGTTTTATGTTCAGTTTTTGAAATCTTTGCTGAAAATGTCATTTTCTTCAGTTTTCTGTTTTTGATCAATTAATCCTCAATTTTAACTTCAGATTTTATGAACACGTACATGATCAGTAAATTAAATATAGGAAAATATCTGATTTTCACTGAAAAACTACAAAACACAGGGGATAATATTATAACAAATGGTGATAACATGTTTAAGGTTAAATGTAGAGAAAAATTCCTTAGGAAGTCACCACAAAAACAGTCCCAGGTCTTTAACATCAAGAAAATTTATTTACATATTCCATTATTGTTACGTAATTTACACGTTTAGGATAATATTATAATAAATGATGATAGATTACTTCAGAAAGGTCAAATATAGAAATAGAGAAAAATCCATTTGGGAACTGCCACAGTCCCAACAACAATAATAATCATTAAAGAAAAAAGGACATGCAATTTACTGTGAAAGGGTGAACAGTGCATTTTCAGTCTTACTAAGTTTTTTAAATAGTTGCTAATTTGTTTTTTTAGTCCTAATGGATTCCAGCACTGATTAAAACTGTGAAATTCTGTTGATAAACACTGATTTCAACATGAAGAATGAAGTGCAGCCGTCACAACGGAGTCTCGATGGCATTTAAGAGTCAGTACGGCAGCCAAACACACTCGGTCCCTCTGCTCTTCCTGCTGCTATAAACGTCCCCCTTGATCCAATAAACAATGAATTAAGAGACAATTAAATGCTAGGGCTAATGTCAGACACAAATCCCTCCCCCGACCTCACCACGCAGCCGCTGGAGAGAAGCTCTCGAAGGTTAACCCGGGCTAACATTAAAATTGATCATGCTCCAACCCCCCCACCTCACCCCTCCTTCCAGGGTTCCAGGCCCCCGCTGTCCAATCCCACCTCCACCTCGGCGCCTTTCGATCATCCACAGATGTTAAACATTAATTATTCCACAGGCCACCACTCATTTGACTAATCAGCAGTTACAGAGACACCTGAGTGGCAAATGCCAATATCTACTCCATCGTTGAGGGGGTGGAGTGGTGATGGTAGTGGGGGGGGGGGGGGGGGTGTCTATGGATCAACAAGCCAATATAGAAGAACTGATCCATCATTTTGGCAGCTGTTGTCCAGAGGCCTAACCACGTGTTTTGCTTCTGATGGGGGTAGGGGGGGTAGGGGGTGGGGGTCAACGAGCCGGTGGTTCATGTCCCTGGTGAACCACGCTATGCTAACATTCTAACAACAGACACTTATAGCTCTTAATTACAAAAGATACGACAGAGGTGAGACACTCACTGAATTAGAATAGCACAGATAGAAAGAAAACACAACCTAATTTAATGGTTTATCAAAAATAGCACCAATCTCACCGGCGTATTCTATCAAGAATCAATAGCAAGTTGAATTTGTGCAGTTGTCAGGTTCTGCTGCTATGTTTATGCCGCGTTTCCACCATGTGGTATCGGCTTGACTCGACTCAACTCGACTCGACTCGACTCAGCCTTTTTGCGTTTCCACTACAAAAAAGGACCTGGAATCTGGTACCAGCTACCTCCCCCGAGGTTCCAGGACTGGGGATACTAAAATAGCAGATACTAAAATGTGACGTATAAGCACTGCAGACCACTGATTGGTCAGAGAGTTGTCTATGTGACCTGCCGATTTACAAAAAACAGATGCGGAACTTTACAGTAAGTATCACAGTAGGTTAATCCGCATGACAGCCCGAAAAACTACACCATGGTTTGTCGAGGAGGTTCAGACGTAAAAATTCAGCATGAGCTTGACGAGAGAACACGAAATGAGCGAGTTTATCATGTAGCCGGATGACGGTGGAGTGAGTGAACAGACTCAAAAACAGAAGTATAAATTATATTATCTTCCTCTCCGTGTCAAACCAAATTCCTGAACAACCATGCTGATTGGTCCATCACCAGGTCAGTACTGGGACATCCTTTGCAAATGACATTTACAAAGATGATCTTAAAGAATGAGCCTAATGGACTCGGTTTTGACACTAAGCTGACCTTTTGCCTCTCAACATCTGTGTCCCTTTATTCTTGCTTATCCAGAGGTGAAGATGAACCCAGAAACGAACAAAGGACTGAATGATAAAATCACTCTATGTGCCATGTAAATAATGTATTACATTATGTGTTAATGTTGATTAACTCAGCACGTTAACTCTTTTATGCATGTAATACTTAAGCCATTTGCCTGACCTGTGGTTTCACATATGTGTGTCCTGATCATGTTCACGGTAAATTATGTGAAAGTAAGAGTATCACTGCTTATAGCATGTCTGAATAATCATGCTATTATTTTACTGATGCTTAAGTGAGGTTACAGGTGATGTACAAAGTTTAAGAGGATCTTATTTGAGGATGCAAAGTTTTCTTACAAGGCTAAGCCACAGTCCTCTCCCCCTCTGTCTTCCCAAGAGGGAAGAGAAACGTGATATTTTTGAATATTCACAAGGAAGTGTTTTCCCGCCGAAAACAGACAAAGAAGGCAACGCCCCAAGGCATCGATAACTCATCTATATGCACGAGGAAGGCGTGGCAAGCTGGTTTTTGGACAAACCATAAAAGTAAACGAAACCAACTTTTCAGCAGAGCTTTTTCCACCCTTGCTGCTCTCACCTACGCAAAGAGAAGAGCTATCTCCACCTCTTCTGAGCTCTCACCTACGCAAAGAGCTTTCTCCAAGGAGTCTTGACCATCTCCTTGGCTCTCAGAGCTGTTCTATCCTCTAAGCTCTCCAAAGAGCTTTATCATCTTCGCTGTTCTCCATCTTCTCCTGGTGAGCTTTCCAGAACCAGCCGCCAGAGCCAGCTGTGAACCTCCTCCAGCCAGCAGAACTTCAGAACTCCAGACCTTCAGGCCTCCAGCGCAAGCACGTCGCTTCACAGCCTGTTCCTGCTTCGAACTACGTCAGAAGACTTCATCCATCCGCCGTCAAGGCCGTGCCAGTTGCTGCATCCGCACCGCAAACAACTTGTAAGAAAACTTGCTCCTGATTTATCTGAGTTGGTGTTATTCCAATTTAAGTAGGTTTACCTCAATGTAACCTCACTAACATTATAATATCTTGAATATAGCTGTCTGCCAGCTTAATCTACATATTCTCCTGTCCATAATCTCCTGCTCCTTTGGTTGTATTTGTCTCTTGTCTTTATGTTATTTGTGTGTCTTAGTTTAGTTAATAAAGTATTTATATGTATATAAATCCATTGCCTCAGTTGTGCTTTGTGTACTATTATTCACACATGGGTTCATCTGTGCAGTCAACGAACTATCAACCTATGCAAGATTTCCAAATTATTGTTTTGAGTTGATTTAAGTTTAAGTTTGGTTATAAATCTATAATTAAATTAATCAATAAATCAACACTCAATTAATAAATAATTTGGTATCCAATTCTTGCTACAATCAGCAACTCTCTGAGCAGACGACACAGAAGTAACGCGCTGCATTGCTATGACGACCAGGTACTGTAAAGTCGGTAGTATCCTGTAATGGAAACAGTCTCCAGGAATAGGACCTGGTACCCGAGCCGAGTCATTAGAGCCCTGTGGTCTGGATGCAGGAGATCAATCAATGAGGATAACTCAACTAATTAGTCAAAAATGCAAAAATCTAAATTTCTTTAAACTGTGGACTAACTTTGTAGATATTGCCCTAAGGAAGCAAATTTGACATGAATCCAACCAGTAGTTTCAGAGAAGAAGATTGTTGAAATGTAGACATTGGTGACATTGAGGTTGACCCTTCAAGGTCACTCAAGGTCAAAGATCATGGACCCAAATGAAAGTCCATATATGACTTCCTATCAGTGCAAAATAGTAACTATATCGATATCTGTGACCATTTCTACGTTATGCTACTCATCCAGTTCTCCAGTGACCATTTTAAGTCTTTGACATTTTGGATAAAAAGGTTAAAAATGCCTTCAAATGTTTGGTCTTTAGTCTTCAGTACAGATACACAGATGATCTTCTGTAATAAAAGACTGGAAAACATCTGTCTGATCCAATGAGTTTTACTTGGTCTTTGATTCATTCTTGCATCACTGAGTATGACCTGAAAAAAAATATGACCTAGGCAATTATGCTACGAGGCTAAGGAATTACGTGCCTATGCTAGCAACCTCTACTTACAACCGATAATTGCAACAGAGGACAAAAAGATGCTGCTGCTCATGGTGTTAGTAATGCACATGCTGTTATGTCAGTAATGGAGCTCCACAAATAGCATGAATTTTAATAATTTTTTTAAAAATGCAAAATGAAGCAAAGACCACATGTTGAATTCATATAATACTCAGGGTTTCATTTATACAGTTATGGACACATTTGTTGGTACTTTTTCAAGAAAACATAGAATCATAATGCTAATGGGAGCTAAAGCTAAGGGACGTTTAACCAATGGGGGATCAATAAGCTATGAATATTGTTAGTATCATTGCAATTATTGGCTATAAGTAGAGGGTGCTAGCATGGGCATGTAAGTCATTAGCCTTGTAGCATAATTGCCTAAGTTACATTTTTGATCATTCATTTTATGCAGATATCACATTTTGACCCAAAATATGACTAGGCTAACGATATGTTACTCGTCCAGTCCTCCAGAGACCAATTTAAGTCTTTGACATATTGAAGGTTATAGATACTTTCAAATGTTTGGTCTTTAGTCTTCGGTACAGATACATAAATGATCTTCTGGAATAAAAGAGTGGAAAAAATCTGTCTGATCCAATGAGTTTTACTTGGTCTTTAATTCATTTTTGCATCACTGAATGTGACCTGAAAAAAATAAATGACTTAGGCAATTACCCTACATGGCTAACGACTTATGTGCCCATGTTAGCAACCTCTACTTACAGCCGATAATTGCGACAGAGGACGAACAGATGCTGTTGTTTATTACGTTAGTATTGCACATGCTGTTATGTCAGTAATGGAGCTCCACAAATAGTGTGAATTTTAATCTTTTTTTTTTTTTAAGGCAAAATGAAGCAAAGGCCACATGTTGAAATCATATAATACTCAGGGTTTCATTGATACAGTTATGGACAAATTTGTTGCTACTTTTTCATGAAAACATAAAATCATAATGCTAATGGGAGCTAAAGCTAAGGGACGTTTAACCAATGGGGATCAATAAGCTATGAATGTTGTTAGTATCATTGCAATTATCTGCTATAAATAGAGGTTGCTAGCATGGTAAGTCATTAGCCTTGTAGCATAATTACCTCCGCCAAGGAGGTTATGTTTTTGCCAGGGTTTGTTTGTTTGTTTGTTTGTTTGTTTGTCTGTTTGTTTGTCTGTTTGTTTGTCTGTTTGTTTGTCTGTCCGTTAGTGTGCAACATAACTCAAAAAGTTATGGACAGATTTGGATGAAATTTTCAGGGTGTGTTGGAAATGGGAAAAGGAAGAAATGATTAAATTTTGGTGGTGATCGGGGGTGGGGGGGCCCACGGGGGGGGGCCCACGGGGGGGGGGCACGTTTGTCTGTCCGTTAGTGTGCAACATAACTCAAAAAGTTATGGACAGATTTGGATGAAATTTTCAGGGTTTGTTGGAAATGGGATAAAGAAGAAATGATTACATTTTGGTGGTGATCGGGGGGGGGGGGGCCCAGGGGGGGGGGCCACTGATCAGCCTTGGTGGAGGTCTGCGCTCTCCGAGTGCTTCTAGTTGCCAGAGTTACATTTTTGATAATTAATTTTATGAAGATATCACATTTTGACCAAAAATATGACTAGGCTAACGATATGTTAGTCGTCCAGTCCTCCAGTGACCATTTTAAGTCTTTGACATATCAGATAAATAAGTTAAAGATGCCTTCAAATGTTTGGTCTTTAATCTTAAATACAGATACATAAATGATCTTCTGGAATAAAAGAGTGGAAAAAATCTGTCTGATCCAATGAGTTTTACTTGGTCTTTAATTCATTTTTGCATCACTGAATATGACCTGAAAAGTAAATGACTTATGCAATTACCCTACGAGGCTAACGACTTATGTGCCCATGTTAGCGACCTCTACTTACAGCCGATAATTGCGACAGAGGACGAACAGACGCTGTTGTTTATTACGTTAGTATTGCACATGCTGTTATGTCAGTAATGGAGCTCCACAAATAGTGTGAATTTGAATCATTTGTTTGAAAAGGCAAAATGAAGCAAAGGCCACATGTTGTCATCATCATATCATAATACTCTTAAAACCCTACTATCAAAACAGTCCAGTCTTGTATGAGCGACTGTTATTAAAAACACTGGACCAAAGGGTCCGTGAACTCATCTTCAAACAGATTGTGCACATGTTGAACCCTGTTGAATCAAAGTGGCAAAGAAAAACACAAAGTGGCCAGATTTCAATGGTGCATAAATTATAACCCTCTCGCCTAAAAATGCATTCAATTCCATTCCAGCTTCCCACGCTATACAAGCACAGCATTTACAGGGAGCTTTTAACCGATTGCATTATTTAAAAAGCCACCCCAACGCACAAAAGCAATTTGGTAGAATAGCAGCTGTAAAATATAGCTTTCAGAATTCAGTCGTGGGCACAAATGGTTTGTCTTTCATCACCGTTTTTTTTTTTTCCCATCACGGCCTCTGTCCTCTTGTCAGACATGCCCCCCCCACCCACCCACCCACCCAACCCCCCGCCTCATCCCAAAGAGCATCATAAGTGTGAGGGCTGCACTCCAATACAATTGATCTCACATCAGGTGCACTTGAACCTTCGCCCCCAACCAATTTATGAAGCATTCTTCCTAAAGCGCTATTGAACTGGAAATCTCTCTCTTTTTTGAAAATTTTTTTTTTTATTTTTTTTATAGTGAGCAGTCGTTGTATCAAAACTCTCAAAGGGTCAATGACAAGAATATGCTGGAAGGGTTTTTTTCATTTTCTGTGTCTGTAATTTAAGACATGCAAAGATCGGAAAGAATTACAACCTCAGACTGCAGCTGGAACCGCCGCCGTTGACGCTCAGGAAAAGGCAGAGGAATTATGCCACGAATTAAAATGCTGAAACGGTGTAACCTTCAGAGTTTCTGTGTTTAAGCATGGCTTCTTGCTTCGCCAGAAAGTGGCAAATTAAATCAGGTCTGAGCAGTGACACGCCGTGAGAGACAAGTTCAATATGTATGATTTATCTACTTAGACAAATGAAATCACTGTCAGCTTATTCTTGTGAAAAGGTTTCCATGTCTCCTCCTTGGAAGTAAATGCAATTTGTATCAAATTTCATTCTGTTAAAACTTTTTGTCCTTTACCCAACGGCGTGATGGAAATGGAGTTGTTTGTTTGCATATGGGACGTAAGAAAATGAGCAGTCGGCATCATTTTAATACCACATTCAAAGAACAGAGAATAAAGTCTTCATTTTTGCTCTTATCTTGCTTATGAAGCCAAATGGAAACAGGAGTAAACACTGTTTCATGAAGAAATTAATCCTAAAGGACACTGCCATGAATTTAACTCTTTAAGACCTGACGTGTCAACGCTGACACACTCTGTGCATATACAGTTTGGATGGCTGTAACTCTTTTACCGTTTGTGCGATTGGAAAAATTACAACAGTTTCTGCAATTTGAGATGTTGCGCTTTATAGACTTTATGAGGTCTAGTGATGTCCCGATCTGGATTTTTTTTCTTTGGATCCGATCTGATTTTTTTTGGGATTAGTTTTGCTGATACTAATCCTATACCCATCCGATCCAGACTTTTTACAATGAAATGTTGATTTTACGGATGTAACGATTACCGGTATAACGATAAACCATGGTAAAATTGCAGATGGTTAGTATTACCGTTTAAATTCTAATTATCATGATAACCGTGTTTGATTACCGCACTTTTCCGGAGAAAATGCCGATGTTAAGCGATGCTTTTATGTCAAATATTTGAGTATAGTTTTAATTTATTACAATTTTAATTGTATATACCTAATATTTGGAACCAATGTTAACTTTTATCGTGTTTGAAAAGGTTTGTTAAGCATCTTTGTGTTATTTATGCAATAAATTATATAAATTTTTGAAATCGGATTTTACATATTTTTTTGTGTTTTCTGTCTTTTATGATTATATAGTAGGTTAAAGTGAAAAAAATAATAGACAGATGATATAAATGAAGTTGTGCTGAAAAAAAAAGATACCAAACATGGGTATAATAAATATTTGTTTATATAGTATATAAAGGCAAAACCAAAAGTACTGAAAAATGGACAAAATAGGCTCAGACCGCTAAGGGTTAATATTTTAAACATTTCTGCCAACAGAAAGTGCATTGTGCCAATCTATTTATTTATTTATTCATTTATTTATTTGTCATCAAATAAAACTTGGTTAAATTATTTCAGTGTGTGTATAAGTACTTTTTGAACATTTTGAGCACAATTTCAACAATACCACAATAATAATGATAACCGTGAGAATTTTGGGCACAATAACCGTGATATGAAATTTTCATATCATTACATCCATAGTTTATTTAAATTTGGAGTCATTATTTAGAGGTTATTATGCCATTATTTTACTTGAGATCACAGTTGGGCTGAATGTGGAACCTGAACAAAAACAACTATGACACCTTTGACTCTTAATAACTTCAGTATAATTTTTGCACTTTCCTAATTCATACAGTGGGACAAATTAGAACGTCATGTTTGCGACTGCTGTAGCGCGTCTATGGACAGGTCCGTGCAGGTATTATATGGGGGTGCGTTTGGTGCCGTGCGTTAGTGATGTGTGGGGCGGGTCAAAAGAATGTCAGTTTATTTGCGGGACAGATTGGGTCAAATAATTCCACAAAAGCAGTGCGGGTTGGAAAAAAACCCTGACTTGTGCATCACAAGCGGATCTCATAATGTGTACAAGCGAAGAGTGAAACTTCTAGATGCTTTACTAGTTCCTCTAACCCTCCTGCTGTTGTGCAGCTTTTCTCTACCTTCGGAAACTTTAATTTGAGGGGGCAGGACGTTTGTCTCCCCCCGGATTGGCCCGATTTCATGACTAAATCCAATCCGATCTTTAAAAAAATGCCCGATCGGCAGCTGATATCCATCTGTAGATCGGATAGGGACATCCCTAATTGGGTCATTACGGTAATTTCAGTCACGCCTGTACTAGAACATGGAGAAGAAGCTGTTCTCTCAGTATTATAACATGCAGTAAATTGTAAATGACTGCAGGATTTTGAAAGTTCTAAGCGCTCTGGAAAAATGGGCAAAAGGACTGACTTACAGCATATTGTCTAACCGTTTTATAGTCAAAATAAGTAAATAATGGATGGATCCTTTTAGGCTTAGGGTTCAAAGGGTTAATAAAATAAAAATCAAATTTTCTCTCTATTCAACCTTTCTTAAGTTATTTATCACCATTTATGGCAATATTATCTGCTGTATTTTGCATTTTTTTCCAATGAAAATCAGGTATTTTCACATATTTAATTCACAGATCATGTAGATGTTCATAAATGCTCAGATTAACGTTGATTGTCATAATATCAGAAACAGAGAAAAATGAAGAAAACGTGACTTTTTCAACAAAATCGATCATTAACTGAACATAACCAAGTGTGTCCATCCACTGTCATTGATCCAACTCCATGGGTTTTACTGGTGAATCAATGCTATAGAAGATGATGGTGTTTCTATGGTAACTGCGGAGCCTGTGAACGTCCAGATGGGTCATATCTGACGACCATGAAAAGATGACAAACTGTATTTTGCTGCAAATATTTACTTGTATTGATAGGATTAGTGGATCAACAGGTGTTAAATATTTAGTTCAGTCGATGGTACTGGTCGCTGGTGGCTGTTTGGGTCTTTATGGGTTAAACTCTCTTTTTATTGGACATTTTTTGCATTGTAACAACATAGAGAAACAATAATACAGCAATATAAACTAAAATGCGGAAGAGAAAAAAAAAAGAAAAGGCCATCTTGTTTGAAGTGAGACAGCTCACCAGAAAGCAAATTAAATAGTTAAAATTGAAGTAGAAAAGGAATGGTACCAGCAGTTACTGTAAACTCTGATTCAGGAACTGTGGGTCTTTATGGGTTAATCTAATGTATGTTTAGCAAAAATTACTTCCAGTGGTAATTTTTTAAAAAGCTCTTTTTATTTTAATCAATATCATCATCATCATTAATGTACTTAAAATGTATTGTAATGCATCCGTGGTTTAGTAAAATCATGATAATAATTCGTGATCATTCATAAACCTGGACATCAGAGTAGGGCTGCACGATTAATCCACTTTAAATCGAAATTGGATTTTTTAATTAGGATGATTTTTAAAAAAGGGAAATTGTGAAATCGATTTCATCTTTCTCGTGCCTATGGGCCACGCGCCTGTGGTCTACCGTACTTTTTTTTTTTAATAATTAATTTAGTTCTCTTACTTGCTAAATTTTTCCATTCACAAATGTAAGTTCTGTAACACAAAACCAAATTTTTATTTTCTGAAAGATGTTGAACTTTATTTAAAGCTGTTCGATACATCTGGAAGCAAAAAGGCTATAAAAACCATCAGTATTTGCTCTGATTTGGACATTGTATTGTAGTGTATTTCCCCTGACAAACTTTTGTTATTTTCTTGTTGTATACATTGTTTGTATACTCTACTTCATTCAATAAAGATTTAATGAAGAAAAAAAAAAAAAATTTCTGTAGGTTCATCACATAATACCATCACAGATTTGAGGTCGGAGCAGTGCCTCGCATTGTGGGCTGCTCACGAAAACGACATGCTGACTTCTGTTGTCTTTTGTAGTTTACCCAAAAATCGAAAATCGAGTTTTTAGAGGAAAAAATTGGGATTTTATTTTTTGCTAAAGTCGTGCAGCCCTACATCAGAGGTGTGACCAGAATGTGGGTGGGGTGGGGGATGCAGAAAAAATATGGTCAAACCAGGGGTGGGGTGGGGGGTGTTGTGATTATCTGACCAATACTTTTGTCCATATCGTGTACATTCCCTGTATAGACTCATCCTACATCATCTCGATGGTTAGTGAAACCATGCTTATCTGATCCCTCAACATAAGTTATGATGTCCAACCACAGGCAACACAAGGAAGTACTTACGTAGCGCTGACAATAGGGTTATTTTCAGCTACCACGCATTTCTTATCTTCAAATAACGCGACTAGTGTATACACGATTCCACCAGCCTCTTTAAAGTACGAAACTTAAAAGCATTTCAGAGTCAGCAATGTGAAGGTGATGCAGTTCTGACAAAAGCAAATATGTAATCTACAGTTTAATATCTGCTGCTATCGCACATAAGCACTTACAATTATTTGCCGACCTTTTGTTCACATGTTCCATTACACAACCATTTATGCAACTGCTCTGAAGACACCGAAAAAGAAGAGCTTACAGATGTAATGGCTGAATTAAAGTGCATTTCCCATTTATCCTCGGCTCTCCGGGCCTATTTAGGTCTCCCGGTCTCATCATTTCCTGAATAGCATCCTCAGTGGCCAACGCCAGTCTGAATGATAACAATGACAAATGTGCTTACTTTCATTCTGCGGTCGCCGTCGCCTCCAAATCCATAGTAATTTTCTCTAAAAAAAGGATGTCCACATTAGCTAAGTGAGTGATTTATGAACTTGTCGACACAGCTTTAAATACAGAACGCACAAAGGAAGAGTTAGACAAACCCCATTGTATCGCCTATTGGCCTTAAGTTATGAGTTTAGTTTTCAACACAATCATACACTGGAAAGAAAGAAAATAACCACCGAGAGACACATTAAGGGTAAACATATATCAACATTTACTGAAACAAGTGTTTTACAATGAAATATGTGTGAAATGTAATGTTGTGTCTGTAATGGTTCAATGGCTGACTCCATTTTTAAGCTAACGGTAGGGGTGGGCGATACGGCAAAACTATATCACAATTTTTGCCCTGCCCCCTAAAGGGGAGGCAAAGGGTATTGTTTTTGGTTGGGTTTGTTTGTTTGTTTGTTAACACTCTAGCAGCAAAACTATTGGTTGAATTCATACCAACAGTATGAGCTATTCTGTTGTTATTAACTAAAAATGATCAATTAACAGACTTGCCCAGTTGTCTAATTAGTTCCTGTGCTGAAATAACTCACTGTTTGTTTACGTCGTACAGATATGAGCCACAGTTTACAACTAAACAACACATATTCCTTTCCACCTCAGGAAAATAAAGAGCTGCATCATTAAAAAAAAAAAAAAGCTGTACGAGCTGTTCTAGAACAACGTTTAAGGGTCTTTAAATATGCAAGTGTGTTGGGGGGTGACTGGACAGATGGATGGATGGATGGATGAATAGATGGACAAATGGACAGACAGACAGACAGATAGACAAACAAATGGATGGATGGACGGACGGACGGACGGATGATGGATGGATGGACAGACAAATGGATGGACAAATGGATGGATGGATAATGAATGAATGAATGAATGGATGGATGGATGATGAATGAATGAATGAATGGATGGATGATGAATGAATGAATGAATGGATGGATAATGAATGAATGAATGAATGAACGAATGAATGGTTGGATGGATGGATGGATGGATGGATGATGAATGAATAAATGGATGGATGGATGGATGGATGCTAAAACAGGCTCATAAATTATCTCTACTGACTATTTTTGGTCATTTCCACATGCATGACAAGACAGTAGTTGCTTTTCCATTGGATATATGCGCAAAACTTTACCGATATTTCCTAATTGTTTAAAAAACAGAAGTGCGTAATATCAGTTTTTCCATTAAATCACAAATGCAATGATTTGTTTATAAATTATCACAAGATGACACAAGAAGTCATTAAATAAACATGGCGACAAATGTAAATATGGTGTTGATTTACAGATAGATTCATTATTATTATATATTAACCCACGTGTCCACACATACCATGCCATGTTTCTTTTAAAACTCTACTTCTTTGCTTGTTGTAACGTCCGTCAACATCTGTTTGTTTTTGTTTTTTTTTAATCCATGTGACTCTACTTGCGGAAAAATGTCTCTCCATTGCAGTTTTGTGTGATAAACCAATTGTGCTATGCCCGAAAAAACCACCTGTTGCCAGCACAAAAACGTTTAATCAAATGAGTTTTGGTGAAATTGTCATTTTCTATTAGGTACATTTTTATGCGCAAGTTATAGTCACACAATTTGAGGTCAATGTAAAAGCAACTACTGACAGTTACAGGTCCAATGTGGTCTCCAGGATCTGTAAGGTCTGCCTCTGCATGAACAGTGAGTGTACCTGCTCTGTTAGGTACCATGAAGTAATGGTACTAATGTAAGGAATGATGTTCAAAGGGAGAATGTGGATGTGGACAGGGGTCTGGATCAGCACTGATAGTGGTCTAATGTTCTACAATATTACATGTGCTTTTCTAGAATTTTTTTTTTTATATGCTTTTTGGATTTTTTTTTTTTTTTTGCCACTTATGGATAAGGAATAGGGATGCAAATTATTGAGTAATCCATTAATCATTAGTTGGTTGACCTTATTGATCGGTTAACAATTAATTGTTAAGTGGTGATTTTCCTGAGAACCTGAATTTCTCTGTCGATAGGGTCTATAACAATAAAAGCTAAATATTGTTTATATAAATCATGAAAAAGCATGTCATATTGACATTTATGGAGTAGAACTAAAGAAATTCAACAGAGAAATTCAATAAAATAAATGGATCTGAAAAGGAGCAGTTAGAAGAAATGGGTATTTCTGACTTTGCATCACTAGCTGACATGATGGAGCCAGATTTCAGCGGAGATACCCCTCCCAGGTTAACGATGAAGCCTAGTTTGGGCAGTGGCGCCCCCTACTGTCCACACCACAAATCTTGCTGTGGAAAAGGACAATTAACTGACAATCATTTAACCCTCCGGTATCCGGGTGCGCCTTTTAGGCACACTTTGCACTTTGTTTTAAAAAACTTCATATTATTTTTCACAATTTAAATAAGGTTAGAATTCAAAAGTTGTTCATTTTTGCATGATCTTTAAAATTCTGCCCACCAACCTAAAATGTGCACATTGTAACAAAAGAAAATTACAAGACTAGCATCTGTCTCCCAAGTGTGCCTAAAACGCACTATTTCTTCCATTTGATCTGTATGATTAGGGCTGACTTTGATTTACAAAAATAAAATCAAATTAGAGCAGAAAAATAAATCTATATATAATATTTAATAGTTTGATTTATAGTGTGCATTTTACGCACACTTGGTGACAGATGCTAGTATTTTTGAACATTTGACCTAGCGCCAAAATAATTCAAATTAACCAATGTTGGAGTTAATCACTGACATATGCCAGGCTGCAAAAATCAAATCATATGTGATCCACTTTTTATGTAGTATTTTGAAAAAAAAAATTTTTTTTTTGTTTTTTGCATCCAAAAAAAATGGTTTGTTTACATTACAAACAGCATTTAAAGGGTTAAAAAATATGACAATTATTGAGTATTTGGTATTTTTGTTTATGGCTCCAGTTGATGAAACAGAAACAAGTGTAAAAGAATTAAAAACAAACTGTATGAAAATTTTTTGGACATTATTCCACAAGTGGAAAAAAACGCACACTTGGTGCTAGTAAGGGCCTTGCTGGACGGGATACCGGAGGGTTAATCGAGCAAATTCTTATCAACAATTAATTGATACTCGATTAATTGTTTACATCCCTAGTAAGGAAACAAATATGGTAACTTCATTTACCTTGATTTTCTACATAACAATTAAAAATCTTGAAAATGTAACAAAAGTAATAGTCTTGTTATGTCATCCAATAACACACTAAGGTTGACATTTTTAATTTCAGAGTATTTCTTTGAGTGACCTATAAAGGGTTTAAAGCCGTTGATCGCCTTCGACATGTGAGGAAGCAACAGAAAAGACAAACCGTAAAGAAAAAAATGCATAAGGAAACGTTTGGCAATGGACGATACCTGGAGGCGCTTATCTTTAATGTGGAAGCGACAGTGCAATGTGAAGACACAGTGAACATTGAAATAAGAGATTGAACAGACACGTGGTGCATCGAAGGCTGAGCGGTGAAGCTGAAACGCCACGGAGAGCCACGAGGACGGCGATGCCAGGAAAATGCACTTCTATCCACCACCTGTTCATACAGGGAGGCGACCACTCACAACCATCCCAGCATCAAAGCTTCTGTTTAGTCACAGTCAAAGCAGCTTAAAAGAGCAGCAAGAGCAGCTGCATCCAGGAAATACTGTAAAACAGGTGTAATGCATTTATTTGCTGCCATGGGCTTTGACTTCAACAGTAGCTGAGGCTCAGAGTTGAAAAAAAGCAGTGATGCATTCTGGGTACGCCCTGGATCTATACAGCACCTTTGTTACTGAACATTAGATGAAAGGACTGATACTCCTGTCATGTTTGTGCATTGAATATGAACCTGATCTGAAAGAGCAGAAAATATGTAGACAGATATTTATCGAATCCAAAAAGAGTTCTGAGTGTGTGATTTTTTTTTTTTTTTTTAATTCTGACCCAGACACTAAAATCAGCACATTGTAAACAACAGAAAACTACTACACTAGCACCCTTATCTGAAGTGAGTAAAAAAAATGCATATTTACTTTTTTAGATTATTTGACCTAGCACAAAAAACAATAATGTATATTTTTTAAAAACAAGATATTTTTATTTGTTTTCCAGAACATAGTGCACAGGTGTTCAATTGTTACACACAAGTTGTATGAATAGATGCGTGTCAACATCTTAGCACATTAAGACAAAGAAGAGTAACACTAAAGAGAAATAAAATAAAAGATAAAAACAAAAACAAAAATAATCCCCAGTCACTGCCAGTGAGCTTTCAAATATCGGTATTAGCCTGTCATAACAATAGTCGCTTTTCCATTGACCCTCAAATTGCGCAAATATAACTTAAAAATTTACCTAATAGAAAAACAACAATTTCGCCAAAAGTCTAATTTTTCGATTAAGGTTTTGCGCTGGTAAGAGGTGGTTTTTCAGGCGTAGTGCAAATGGTATATCATGAAAAACTGCAATGGAAAAACCTTTTTTCACAACTAGAGTCAGATGAATTAAAAAAAAAACGGATGTTGACGTACGTTACAACAAGCGAAGAAGAAAAATGTCGCAGTATGTGCGGACACACCAGGAAACCCAGTCATTTTTTAATTTAGTATGAGATAGAGGGGTAATATATAAGAATAATGAATTTATCTGTAAATCAACATGATATTTACATTAGTTGCCATGTTTATGGAATAACTTTTCATGTCATCTTGCGATAATAAATAAACAAATCACTGCAATTGGGATTTAATGGAAAAACCACTATTACACACTTCTGTTTTTTTCGACATTTAGTAAATATCGGTAAAGTTTTGCGCAGATGTCCAATGGAAAAGTGACTATGATGCATGGAACTAGACTGGTAAGTTGGGATGATGTCAAATGTTCATAAAGCCTGAAACATGTTTACAAAAGGGCCCCCACGCCTTCTGGAATTTTCTGTTTGAATGCCAAAGTGAATACCTGACTTTTTTGGGATTCAGGCAGGACATGATATCTATCAGCCATTCTGTATGAGTGGGTGGAGTGGAAACCCTCCACCTGAGGAGGATCAACTGATGAGCCAGAAGAGAGGAAAAACAATTATGTATATTAACTAATGTTGCTGTTATTCATTGACATATGCCTGGTTAGCTGTAAAATAAAAAACTAAGTAATCAAATTTTTATGTAGTATACTGGGGGAAAAAAGTGTTTTTTTTTTTGCATCAAAAATATGGTTTCTTTACATTACAAACATGACATTTAAAGGGTTAAAATATGACATTATTGAGTATTTGGTATTTTTGTTTACCGCTCAAGTTGATCAAATATGAAAAAAAAAAAAGACAAAAAAATGTAAAACTTGGAATTTTTTTGTTGTTGCCATTACTTCAGCACTCTGTGGTTATGCAGGGCCTGTTTGGGGCAGGATACCGGACAGTTAATAGAAATCCAGGTTTTCTTCTGTGGTTTCCAGGTTATAATGTTATCACAGGGACGGTGGTTTTACTGTAGTTTCTTCAGTTTGTTGCCGTCTATTCTATTATGAGCATGTCCTGGATAAGCGCTATGCAGTAGGAGGATATAGGCTGCCAATTAGCAGTGGGAGGCAGTAAGGTCCAGATCTCATCTGTAAAGTACCAGCTGGCTGAAGGAGGGGGGTTCTGTGCTACAGATAAGAAATACTCTGACCTTAATCCCCCAAAATGGAGCTTCCTGTGGCCTCAGGAAGTCCAAAGACACAGATTTGGAGCCAGCGTGCCATAGCCGCCACCCTCCGCCTATCATTGAGGTATCCTGCGACTAAAACCTGATATCAACAAAAAGACTGGGGAAAGCTCCAGGTCTAGTTACAATAAGGGATAGGATTACTAATTTCCAAATAGACCACGAATGATTTCCAATTTGTCTTGAAGCATCGCTTTAATAAGGTGCAGAAGTAGAGCTGGGCGTACAGTAGTATTTACAGAATCCTGTTATCTAACTAACTTACTAACTAACTAAATAAATAAGCCACCAGGATGTCACCTCATTTCATTGCCAACGGCTTATTATTTCAAGGGAATTCATTTACAAAGCAGGTACTTTTTATTAGCTCCAGATACTTTTATTTCTGCTAATGGTGCTAATCCATAGGACCGAATAATACACACACATTCACATTTTCTTTCATTTTGTCCTTTTTTATCTTCATTAATACCACCAACGAAACATGCTGTCCATCAAAAGCTTCCACTATTGGAGATTAACGATGTCATAGCTGATTTTAGCAGCTCCCAGGGATGATAAAGCAAGGTTAATCATATGCTAAGATAATGTATCTGTATGTTTTATTAGCTTAGGTACTTTTGGTTCTGCTATTGGATGTTTTTCATACAAACATTCATATTTTCTTTCTTTTATGTTTGTTTTTTGTTGTTTATGTCACTGATACCAGCTAAGTAGCGTTGTAGCTAATTAGCAAACATATTTGTAGTCTTATTAGCTTAGGTACTTTGATTCTGCAAATGGATGTTTTTCATACATTCACATTTCTTTCTTTAGTTTTGTTTTTGTTTTAAGTTCACTGATACCAGCAGGTAGCATCATAGCTAAATTTAGTAGCTCCCAGGGATGCTAAGTGAGGTTTAATCATATGCTAAGCTAACATATCTGTAGTTTTTATTAGCTTTAGGTACTTTTGGTTCTGCAAATGGATGTTTTTCATACAAACATTCATATTTTCTGTCTTTTAGTTTGTTTTTTTGTTGTTTTATGTTCACTGATACCAGCCAAGTAGCATCGTAGATGATTTAGTAGCTCCCAGAGATGCTAAAGTAAGGTTTAATCATATGCTAAGCAACTTTTCTGTAGTTCTAATTAGCTTTAGGTACTTTTGTTCTGCTATGGGATGTGTTTCATACAAACATTCACATTGTCTTTCTTTTAGTTTTGTTTTTTGTTGGGTTTATGTTCACTGATACCAGGCAAGTGCATCGTAGCTAATTTTAGCAGCTCCCAGGAATGCTAATGTAAAGTTTAATCATTTGCTAAGCTAACGTACCTGTAGTTTTATTAGCTTCAGGGCTTTTGGTTCTGCTGTTGGATGTTTTTCATACAAAGTCATATTTTCTTACTTTTATTTTTGTTTTTTGGTTGTTTTATGCTCACTGATACCAGCCAAATAGTGTCATAGCTAATTTTAGTAGCTCTCAGGAATGTTAAAATACACCACAAACACAATCACATTAGGACTTCATTGAAGTACGTGTCATATTCTTAGTGGTGGTAGGAATTTTTCCACTTCATTTTTTTTTGACATGAGAAAAAACGATTGCATTTCTACTTCTTTTTGCACCTCTTGTAATTTCGATGATGTGTTTGACCATGCTTCAATTTTGCTGATATTTCCATTAACTTTTTCCCTCATACTGTAAATGAACTGAGTTACTTTTAAAGATTTAATATGTAAGATTTATGTATGTTCAAGTGTAAATGTTAGGATGGTGTTGGAGGATGTTTGTGCTGGGAGCTACCTGTAATTCCATTTTTAAGCTAAGATGTGTTCATCTACTTCCATAACAACAGCCAGAAAACTGGAGTACAAATTAGCATTAGCGATAAGCAATTTCTGCAGACAAAACAAAATTTACAAATCAGGTACTGTTTATATTAGTTTTAGTTATTTAGTTCTTCTAATGCTGCTGATTCATTGGGTCAGAATATAATAATAATAATATAATAATATAATAATAATAAAATAATATAGTTTATTATATAGTACTTACCACAGAAAGAATTCACAAGGTACTTTATAATAAAAAATCTGATGTAAAATACATAGGCGAAAAAAAAAACACACAGCTAGACACAGATATATAAACATGTACATTTTCTTTCTTTTGGTTTGTTTTTTGTTGTTTTTACTTCACTGATACCAGCTGAAGGCTACAAGTCATCCATAAAAACCTTCCACTGCAAAACAACCATTATAGGAAATAAACAGTAGGCTTTAACCAGTGTCATAGCTTTATCTGACGGTTAATTTTGTTTGTTTTTATTGAGATTTATGTTGTTTTGTTTCAAGGAAATAAAGAAATCTCCATTGTAAAAAACTGAACCAGGGCTGGATTAATTGTTCTGTTGATTATTATCTGAATTAATTGAGTAGTTGCTGTATCTGTAGTGGTTCTGAAATAAGACATCAGTGTTTTCCTAAAGATTAATATATTCAGTTTACTGTCATAGAAGGGGAAATAAATGAGACAATATTCAATTTAAGAATCTGGAATAAAAAAGCAAAATAAAATTATCTTAACAGTTGGAGATGAATGCGGTTGCTGACAACTTATTGATTAATTGTTGCAGCTTTAAAGTCTTTCATTCCTTCGTCGCACAAGCAGATTTAATCACAATTTAATGAAACAACCTTTAATAAAACAGAACAGATAAACAAAACAGTGTATTACCAGAATTATCAATATGACTGATTTATGCGTCTCCTTTGGTTTGTTTTCGGCAAATAAATCTATTCTGTTAAAGTTTAAGACCGAGCTGCTCAGTGAATAAAATCAAACCGTCAGCCTGATAATTATGAAATCACAAAAGACTGATTTAATAAAAGACTAAATGTGCATGAGTGTGTGATGTAGCCAACGATATAAACTCTATGAATCATTAATATCACTTATCACAGTAAATGTCAAATCATTATTTTTCCAGTTTAAAGGTTGTTTTTGAGTGAAAGTAGAACAAACCGGGTGGTTATTAGTGCTTTTAAATGATTCTTTAAGGTCACAACCTGAATAAAACAACAACAAAAAAATTAAATTATAATAATAATAAACTGTTTGTTCAACATTAAGATATAAATGATTAAAATTAAGTCAAAGAACAAAAACACCCAAACATTTGAAGATGGTGTTTTAGCTGAGAAGGAAAACATTGCCATGTGGTAATAGACACGAATAATGACGATGTAACATGTAACATCAAAATATTACGTCTTTTTTTTTTTTTTTCCACAGATAATGTAAAATAACCAGGATTAAGAACATTATTTGACAATTTTGTTAACTTTAACCCACCGTCACATATGACAAATAACAGCTGAACGAAGAAAAATGGACATTATTTGCACTGAATTCTAAAACGTGGAATTATAGAATTATATTCATGTACTAATAAATACTGAACATAATTAAATAACATCACCTAAGTATACAAAAGCATACTAGTGAAATATTAGACAGTAATGAACATGATGAAGTACATTAAGGTGGAACTGAATGTAGTAGAGACGTCTTAGCTAATAGGTAAAGGAATATACGGATATAAAATTAACCTCCTAAGACCCACTGTCCACATTTGTGGAAAAGAGTTTCACAACTTTATACCCCCCCCCCCCCCAATAAAAAAAAAACCAAAACTGTCCACTACAAAGGACATTCCACAAAATTTTAAAAACTGCATCTGAAAAAACTGTTGCATCATGATGTTTCCAATATAGGCACTTATTTAATAAAAAACAAAAAAGCTTGTACTTTGCTGACACTTACTGGGTCTTAGGAGGTTAAATTAAAACATAATTGAATAATTTAATGGTGTAAATAATTATAAATGACAGCAGATTGTATATTATATTTACATTGGTTTATATTTAGCACATTTATAATAGATTATTATGTAGAATTATATATATATATATATATATATATATATATATATATATATATATATATATATACATATGCAAATTATCAATTAATTCATTAATCGTTAGTTGGTTGCCCTTATCGATCGATTAATGATTAATTGATAAGCAGTAATTTTCCTGAGAACCTGAATTTCTTTTTCAATGATACTATAAGAATAAAATAACAGTATAAGAATAAAAGCAAAATATTGTTTATATACTTCATGAAAAAAGCACGTCATATTCCTTAATGACTGATTTATTGAACCATTGGATACAGTCAGTGTTTCCTGTGGAATTCATCTGTTGATGTGGCGGTGTGGAATGGCAGGTTGCACACACGTGCGTTTTGTCGGGGGGGACT